>NC_056725.1:1767982911-1768187911 GCF_019279795.1 Protopterus annectens
GTTTTCCTAATGACGGATGGTTCTTATACATAACTGAATTCATTTTCTAAACATTCTCATTAATAAATACTTATCTATACTTCACCATTTAATATCATTGTTGAAAAACACATATAAATACAATATTTATTTATTTAAAAAGACGTGTATATGCAAATTAGTGTTCCTCCCCGTATGCTTCAGAAAATTTTTTAAAAACACATTTATATTACAATCTGCATAGTTCTCTGGCCATAAATTATATCAAAGATCAATGCTTTTTCTATTAATCTCTTAAAACAAACAGCTACACAAGATAAGAAACGTGACAAAATAGGCTTTATACGAGTTCATGAATACGATGTGCAATAAGGTGTCATGTTCATTATGCCTTTTACTTTGCTATCAAGCGCCTAGATCTCAGTACTGGTCTTAGTGAGGCTCTCTCATTTAAGCCTCTACCTGTATCTGTTCTCATCTTCATGATCCAATTAATTTCCCTTCTCTCAGTACTGTTCCTTATATCACCTTCCCTCATCATAGGCGTTATACTATATATAACTCTGATATTAAAAATATGTTCCTCTCCTCTTGCCATGATATGTTTGGCTAGAGCATTCACATTATGTCCTATTCTAATTGCGTAAAGATGCTCTCTAATTCTAGTCCGTAAATCCTGTTAGTTTTCCCGACCATAGATTGAGAGACATTTTTGACAGACTGCCAAATATACTACATGAATACTACTACAGTCTGCATTCGCATAGAACTTATAGGTCTGACCTGTATCTGGGTGTATAAAACTCATTACCTTCTTCAACGTATGTACAGAAATTACATTTTCCACATCGACTAGTGCCTCTATATTCATTTTGGACTGTGTTAATGGCTGGATAACATAATAGTCTCTTAAGGTTAAACTTATTCTTATACTGATATCTCGGTGTATCTCCTACTATATCTCCTAATTGTGGGTCCACCGTTAAAATACGCCAATGGTTTTCTATCAGATTCCTGATGTTTATATTGTCACTAGTATAGTACATTGGTATTTTTACATAGGGTATAGTGCCCTTACATTGTGTAGAAGTATATTGTTGTGCTGAATAGTCCGGGGAACCTATACTTTGTCTTACCAGCTGCATGTCCTTCATTCCTACTTTCACCTCTGATTCTCTGTATCCACGTTTGAGTAACCTGTTCTTGAACGTTTCCATTTCCTGCTGGTATCCCTCTTCAGAAGCATTAAGCCTGGATATCCTAATACTCTGACCCTTGATGATGTTATTAAATATGTATGGTGGATGCATACGTTGTCAGTGTAGTAGGGTATTCCTATAGCATTTCTTCCTGTATACTCCTGTATTGACATGCTTATCCATAATGCTCTATATATTTATCTATCTATCTATATATATATATATATATATATATATATATATTTGTATATCTATATATGTATTTATATATATATGTGTGTATATATATATATATATATATATATATATATGTGTATATATCCATATATATTTATCTGTATATTTATCTGTATATTTATCTGTATATATTTATATATATATATATATATATATATATATATATATATATGTGTATATATATATATATATATATATAAATATTTATATTTATATGTGTGTGTATATATATATATATATATATATATATATATTATATATATGTATAAATGTGTGTGTGTGTGTGTATGTATGTGTGTGTATATATATATATATATATATATATATATATATATATATATATATATATATATATACGCACACACACAAAACTCTTCGTCTATTCCCTTACCTAGCCCTGATTCTAACTGTAAACCACAGCTACTTGTACTCACATTCCCAACCCCTAATTTGATCACTTTTGATGTAAACAGTTAGGGATACCACCTGTAAACAGTTGATGTGATGCTATCCTTTTCATTCTTCCTCACTAATTGATTCGGATCTGATCAGTTTTGGTCATAAATACTAGAATTCAGATCCACCACTCGAGCTTCTCCCTCTACCCACAATGCCCTATTCCATCCCCATTGCCTCAGATTTCATTTGCCACTGTTGTGCTTAGACACAGGTTTGCCCAAGAGCACTTGTGAGAATGTTTATTTCCTTTTTCTTCAAAAGCTTTAAAATGATGTAAAACTTTTTAAATATAAATAACTTTTCATCTGTCCTTTAATTCTCTGTTTTAGTTTTCGCTGGCAGTAGGGATTTTGTTAGAACCATCACTGGTATTCTCTGTACCTTTGATCGATATTTCTTTTTCTATCACTGTATAGTGTTTCTTGTATACTGCTCCAGTGTCTAAGAAACAAACAGGTTTTAAGAAATGTACTTGTTGTGGACATAAGATTCCTGATTCATATGCCCATGATAAGTGAGTTTACTGTCTTGGACGCAATCACTTGAATATACAGTCTGTACAGTGTGCACTGTGTTCAATCGTAGATGTTTGGCTGACAGGCGTGATAAACTTGTATTGAAAAGTTTTCTTCATGCTTCTTCTGAGGCTCAAACCCCCTTCAAAAACTTAGAAAATAGTTTGTGGAATGCAGGAAAAGGTCTCCTCTGATGTCCCAAAGGGCTTCTTTGGAGCCAATGGAGAAAGTGAGAAAAGTCATGGGTCTGACATACTCTGATCCAAAACTTCTCAGCCTTCCCTCTGATCTGAAACCTTCCTTGGATCCGAAGGTGTCTGCTCCCATTATTTTATCTCCCACATTTGCAACCTCCTCTTTGGATCCTAAGCCCACAGATCCGAAGCCCAGTACGTCTCGTAGCAGACATATGCCATAGTTTTTGGTTAAACCTATTTCACCCTCCTTGCTTGCACAATTATTTCAGACTCCAAAGAAGCATTTAAGGCCGCCTTCCACATTATTTTCTATATCTTCCAGAAGTTTGTCAGAAGCGCATGTGAATAGGGTGATGCTAAAGTTCCTTGGAGCGCAGATTCAGTTGGGGGGGGGGGGGTCTTGCCAGCTTTATCCCCTGCTGGATTTGTGAGTGTGAGTTCAAAGTCCATTGTATCTCCCTCTCTGTTACGACCTGTGGTTTTAGAGCCCCAGGATCCAAGATCCCCAAGAGGTTTGGAATCAGATCTGAAGAGAGTTTCCTCCTCCACTCCGATTTTCCTGACTGTCAATTCTCTCAGATCTAAGAGGGTCTCTGAGCCAAGATGTTGCTGCCTGGTATGAGGGTGTGGGGGTTAGCTCAGGTTTTATCAGATCTATCCCTTCCTCTTGGAGCTTCGGCCCTAGACAGCTCAGATCCAGTTCTTCCTTTTGGCTCTGATCCGGAGATGGCCCCAGCCTACCTTCTTTGGATGCTTTGGTTCCGAGGAGGAAAGTAGAGTCTTCCACAGTCCATTGGCTTTCAAGGTAGTAGGAATGGCTTTTTCTCTCCACAGAGAACAGTTTTCTCATGTTTTGGATCGTGCCCCTTTTCCTCATAAGTTCTTAGCTCCGCGTTGGCCAGACCTACTCCACAGAGACAGCCAGTTCCAATTAGTCTCCAGTCAGTTCCACTAGAGGAACTTCCCTTCTCTTCTGACACCTCTCCAGAACATCCCACGGAGGAGGTCCCCTGGAAGAGGACATGTAATAGGGGAGACAGACTCCCCCATGGAGTCTGTCATAGAAGACACTGATTTTGATGAGTGAGAGGATACCCCAGATCACTACCTGATGACATCTCTTTTGGAGATGTTCTAGAAATCCTTAAGCAGAAAGGTGGTTGGTCATCCCAAGCTCCTTCTCCTGAAGAATCTGTGTTCTTGGAGACTTTTGGTTCTGGACCATGTACATGTTTGGTGACCCCCCTTCAGATTAACTTATTGACCTGGTTTCCCAATGGTCATGGAAGGAGGCAGATACTGTTGAGCCCATCCCCAACTGTCCTGACAAGTCTGACCCCACCTTTGAACAGACCCCACTGGAGCAAAGGAGTCCCTGTTGATGCTGTGATGGTGGCAGCAGCCACTAAGAAAGAGTTAGCATAACAAAGATTTTCTGTCCTCCCGCCTTATAGAGAGTCTAGAGTGCTGTACAGATTTGGTAAGTGAGTGTACATCTCATCTACTTTTGCAGTGAAGTCGCTAAATTATCTGGTGCATTTTACTAGGCTGCAGAGAGGTTTGACCAAGTAACTATCAAATACTCAGAGTCCATGTCTGCTAAGGACTTCAAAAAGACTTCCTCTCAACCAACCACTCTTGTCTATTTCAAACACTTCGATGAGGTTAATCTCTCATACATCTGAAGGTACCTCCCGAGCAGTCTGTTCAGGTATTGCCATAAGGAGGCACACGTGGATGCGGCCATCCAAGGTTAACTTATTTGGCGACTCTGTCCCGTATGTTGAAGAATGAGAAGGACAACATCAGATTTTTCAGTTATGTACTCTGCAATAACTAGGCATCTCTGTAGTCCATTTTCATTCTTTCTCAACATCCCACCCACCCATCCCCCATCCTTTTTTCTTCTTGAAGAGCCTGTTGGACTGTTTGGAACCTACTGTTCCAGGTTTGAGCCCTGTTTTTATGTCTGTCTATGCCTGTTTTTCTCTTTACCTGTAGGACACTTGCGCAGCAAGCTCAATCTGAGGCAATGGAGAATGGGGTAAGGCATTATGGGTAGAGGGAGGAGGTTGTAGAATGGGGTAAGGCATTATGGGTAGAGGGAGGAGGTTGAGAGCTGGATCCAAAGTCTAGTATATGCGTCCGAGTCTGATCCAAGGATTGGATCCAAACCTATTAGTAAGGAAGAATGAAAATGATAACTCACATAAAGGCACTACTAAGGCCACAACACCAGTCCAGAACCATGGAAACCAATTTATTATGGAAGGAGGTTAAAAACGATCAAATAAAATAAACTTTTATTTTTTTAATTCTTTTATTTTTACTATTTTAGGGTTAGAGAATGGAACATTAATACAGGGAACCTTGGTAATGGTGGCTGACAGGGATATAGGGCATGAACATGCTTTTATTACAGAGTTTTAATGGTGATTCAGGGATTATTAGAAATGTGCAACGCGAATGGCAGAGATTTGCTAATCTATCTGGCCTTGGAGAGATTTTTAACCTCCCCTTAAATATTACTTAAAGCTAGGGCCTTAATATTGAGGACGTTTTAGAATGTCCTAAAATTTAACATAGTAACAGTATAAGGGTAGGTGCATACAAATGTGGTTTTTGCCTACAGCGTAACTATATTATGAATAAAGAAGCCATTTTATTTCAAGTCTGGGGAAAAGTGTTTAAGGTAGTGTGTGTAGTTCATGTAATTCCACTGGAGTGGTTTATATCGGAGTGCGCAATAAATGCACAGCCTTTTTATGTGGGTAAAACAGAAAATTGAAGAGAATGGTATATAAACACATATACGCTCTACATACTAACAACTTAAGGAGTGTTCTATATAGGCATACCCTTGAATGCACGGAGGATATGTTTTTGTTTTTTGTTTTGGAAGAAACTCCCACCGATTTAAGGGGGTCTGTGGGAAGCTAGAATTGAGTACATGGAGGTATATTGGCAAGTTTTTTTGGAAGCCTGTAAACCTCCTGGAGTCAATGATATTGTCTTTAGCCCCGGTGCTGAAGCCGAGGGGGCTGCAAGGTTATAGGATGTTTGTTTTATACGAATTAAATTTGTTTTACAAACTCGCTTTTTAAAAGAACCTCATTTGAGACACCTTATACAGTTCCAAGTGTTTGAATTTATTGCAGTTTTCAAAACCATCACTAGATGGTGGTAAAGTTCCTTTTATTGTGCTTTCATTGTGCTTTTGAATTAGTAGGAAGTAGTAGCTTATTTTATATATACATTTTCATACATTTTTATGTCTGTTTTTTGTTATATATATTTTTTCTTTCAATTTGATGTACAAAGAAAAGTATTTATAAATATTAATTTCATTCAATGACAATGTTTTAAGGGAAGTTTTAATGATTTTAATTGATACTTGTATTCAGTTGGTGGCTTGAGTTTTCAGGGAGGTTATATAACTGAAAGTTTTGGTTTTATACAGGATATCTCGCATCTGATGGTGTCCATTTGGATGAAAATACAGCGATTTTAAAGTGTTTCTGTTTAAAGTTTGTCTTATTTGATCGGTTTTAACCTCCTTCCATAATAAATTGGTTTTCCGGATTCTGGACTGGTGTGGTGGTCTTAGTAGTGTCTTTATGTGAGTTGTTAGTTTATTTTTCGGCACTACATCCCAATTCAAACTGTTTTTTTTTTTTTTTTTTCAAGAATGAAAATGGACAACACAGTTGCCTAGTTTTGGTGAGTACATAACTTAGAATTTAAGTATTAACATCACAAACCAACACTCACCTTCTGCAGTCTTCCTCCTTTCAACATCTGCAGACTTGAACAACTAAGCATTTCACAAGGTAAAGGTAATTCCTTGTTTGTATATAAAGAGCGAGAGGGAGAGATAGAGGTATTTGTTCTTTTTAATATATGATTTGCAGTGCTCTACAGAGGTCACAGATGTGCTGTATTCACTTGGGCAGCATGGTGCTTTGCTCTCAAGAAGTCATTCATCATTCTGAAAAAATGATGAATGTATCTTTGTACTTTCAAAAGTTTACAGACTTTACTGGGCAAAGTGTCTGTTAGACTTGTTGAGTTTCCTCTGTGCAGAAGTGGTAGATACTAGAGTTTTTCTTTTATTTTTTGCCGACCCCTGACCCATTGTTGTTGACCCAATTCTCTTATCCGTCTGTCTTCTTTAGAATACTTTGCAATTTTCAGTTCTTATAACTTGCACAGTCCTCATGCTTTTAGTCTTTACAGTTAAGATTTCAGGATTCATTTGTTTATTTCACCTAACAACTTTGGGAATTGTTTTATTGCAGTAGATCTTCAGACACAGGTTTATGGTGCTGATGGTATCACCTCTTGTTGTACAGATAATGCAGACAGCAGTACACTTCATGCTGTGACCTTTCTTCGAACCACAGAGATACTAACAGTCAATTCAAATGGACAGCTGAAAATATGGGACTCTAGACAGCAAGGAAATGAACCTTCTCAAATATTTTCTGTGTAAGTTTTTTTTTTTTTTTTTTTTAATTGAGACAGTTAATAGAGCAGTTATAGAACATATTGTGGATGCATGTTTCTGGTCCTTACTTCTGCATGCAAGAGGACCATGTGTCTTGTACAAACTATAAACTTTATTTGCCAACAGTTTAACTGGTAAGGAGATATACTTTACTTTTTTAAAAGGGCAGACATGACTAAGGAGTTATAACTTGTTCGCTTTTTTGAGGACTTGTCTGTAGGTTTGCGACTTTGTGATAATGTTTACTGAAAGACAGCATGCTGTAAAGCTAAGGGTAGTGTCTAATCTTTCATTTGTGAACCAGGATAACAAAAATGTATGCACACCCTCAGTTTAAGCTTAATATGTCAACTTAATCTGAAAAATCAAAAGACTTACTGTGACGCCCATGCACTGGCCCAGCAATCAAGGAGCCTCAATCCTCACCATTAACACCAGTGAGGGGCGTCCACATTGGGAAGGATAACAAATACACACACAGTAAAGTAAAATTTCCCTTAAGAACACACAGAGAATCACAATCAGTCTGGGGATGGTTTCTCCCTTTCTCTCCAGATCCCCAATAAGACTCCCCACTGGCACAGCTATAGGGTCCAGATCTTAGCCTAGTGGTCAAGCTAAAACCTTCAGCACCTTCGCTGTCCAACCAGTGCTTCGTGTCCCTGCCCAAGTAGCTGACACACACACACACACACACACACACACACACACACACGCGCACACTTTTGAGATATGAGTTGTATACAAACACAGAAATACTCCTGGGGAAGGCTGGCCCAGGTTCTCCAGCTATTCCCCTTTCGGCTCAGGCTATACGGTAGTACCACTTGCCACCAACCACTAATATCAGCTACTAATAAGGCCCTTATCAAAGGGTGTCCAGTTATTATTGTGCAATGTTATTATCCAAATGGTAAGTGTGATGAACAGCAAGGCTTATTTGGAGTGCCTTGGACAGTGTAGCTATATACATGCAATGTACTGTAGAGCTTAAATTATCTCTACATAAAACAGCCACAGTTGAAAGGTTTTTAAACACAATACAATACTTAATAAACTGCTAGTCAAACGTTCAGAGGTCACAGAGAAATGCTTAAAGTAATACAGTAGAAGAGTTCTGACAGCAATACAGAAAACTTGCTGGGCTAGACTTACTATTTCCTATCTATATCTAAGAGCAAACAGTTTTAAAATAAACTTGCATATAGAGCAAGGCAGTGCTGGTGATGTCAATTCTGAAAACAAATGCAAAATGCCCTGATTCTCTCTCTGTCCTAAAATTGATAACACAGTACCACTGACTCATTTTCAGATTACATCATTATTCCCCATTTCCCAGGCTAACAGAAACTGGGTGTAACAGCTCTTTTTATCTTGCAGATGGTCAGGAAGCCAGAGCAATAAAAGACATTATACCTGTAAATTCTTACCATTAACTCTGGTTGCAAAACAATAGGAAGACTTTCTTCATTCAGACATCTCGGCTTCGAGTTTTGAAATTAAACAATTATACAATGCTTGACTTATCAGCTTTTCTCCAGCAGATTGCAGCGTGGAAGTTCAACATTTACCATCATTTTCTTACATTTAAGCAAACAAGCATGTGGCTTACATTATTTATTAATGACAGAATTGTCTACAAAATCCTATCTAGCTAGGCTGTCAGCCTTCACATACCCCCCCCCCCCCCCACCCAGAGAACTCATTAGTTTTTCAAGTGATTCTTGAGAAACGTTGCTTGAGAGGGTTAGGTCTATCTAAGTGTACCTTACCCCATTCCCCTGTCTTGAGAGCCCATCTGCATTGTCATTGCTAATCACACTGTGGTGCTGCACTGACATATGCTTGCAACCCTAGGCTCCATCTTAGCAACTTGGCATTTTCCTGGTGGCTCTGTGTAACCATTTTAGGGGAGTGTGGTCTGTAACTGCAGTGAATTTTCTTCCGTGCAGATAAGGCTGAATTTTCTGCAGTGCCCACACTATGGCAAGGCATTCCTTTTCTACAGCTGCATAGCATTCCTCCCTGGGTTGGAGCCTATGACTGAGATAAACCACTGGGTGCTCTTCTCCCTCTGAAGAAATATGACTAAGTATAGTCCTCACCCCATGGTTTGAAGCATCCACCTGCATAACAAAGTCTTTACTGTAATCTGGACTGGCTAACACAGAGGGTCCTCCCAAAGCTTCTTTAAGCTTCTGGAATGCCCGCTCACATGCTGGAGTCCACACTGCCTTATCTGGCCTGTTTTTCCTTGTCATGTGTGTGAGGAGAGCAGCTGTGGTACTGTAACTGGGGGCGAACTTTCTGTAGTACCATGCTGTCCCTATGAATGCCCTCACCTGCATTTTGATAACCGGTACAGGCCATGCCTGAATGGCTACTACTTTTGCAAGTTCTAGCCCGATCTTACCACTCCAAACTCTGTCCCAGTTAGGAGACCTCTGCCATACCCACCTGACATTTGCTGGGCTTAATGGTCAGCCCTGTCCTATGTAGTCTGCCCAGCACTTCCCTGACATGTTGAAGTGCTCTTGCCAGGAATGGTTGTAGATGGCAATATCATCTAGGTAAGCAAGGACAAAAACCCATCCTGCTCCTGCTAGGATATGATCTACCAGCTTCTGGAAAGTTGCTGGGGGCATTTTTCATCCCAAAGGGCATCTGTGTGAACTCATACAAGCCAAAAGTTATCACAAAGGCTGACTTCTTTCTAGCACTGGGAGTCTAGGACACCTGCCTATAACCCTTCGTAAGATCAGTGGTTGTAAGATACTTAGTCCCATCCAGCTGCTCTAGGGCCTCATCTGTCCTAGGCATATGGGGTAAGCTTCTGACTCTGTGTGACTACTTAATTTTTTGTAATCCACACAGAACCTAGTGCTGCCATCCTTCTTTGGCACCACTGAATAGGCCCAGGGACTGCTGGACTATTGAATTACCCCTAGTTCCAACTTTTCCTGTAACTCCTTCCTCAGAGTCTGTTGGACTCTCTCAGGCACCATATAAGGGGCCTGCCCAATAGGCCTTTGGGGTTCTGTATCCACATGTTGCTGCACCAGGTGGGTGCACCCTGGTTTCCCAGTGAACATGTCCCCAAACTCCTGTAACACTGCTCGGCTTTCTTGAACCTGGGTAGGAGATAGCTGCTGGGACATTGCTACCCCTTCCACTGAGGTGTCAATCCGAGACTCACTGAGGAGATCAGTCACCAGATCTCCCTCAGACTCCTCCTGCAAGCCACTGCAAATACTCAGCACAAGGGCCTCCCTATCATGGTAAGGTTTCATGATGTTAACTTGGTACAGTTTGTGCCCCTGCCTAGCAGTTCCACAATGTTGTTGACATCACTTAACTTTCTTACCACCTTGTAGGGTCCCTCCCAAGCTACTTGCAGCTTGTTGTGTCTGACAGGAATGAGAACCATTACCTGCTGCCCTACAGCATACTCTCTAGCTCGAGCATTCCTTTCATACCCTATCTTTTTCTGTTGGGCTTCTGCCAGGTTCTCCTGAGCCAAACCCATGAGTTCCCCTGAGCCTTGTCCTGAGGTTTAGGACATATGCCACAACACACTCACCTTCCCACTCATCACAAATTAAATCTAGAGGACCCCTCACTCAAATGGTGAAAAACCTGTAGATTCCTGGGGAACCTCTCTGTAAGCAAACAGATAGGGCAAATATTTGTCCCACTGCCTCTTAAAATGATCTACAAATGCCCGTAGCATGGACTTGAGTGTAGAGTTTAACCTCTCAAGACCATTAGTCTAGGGATGGTAGGGGGTAGTCTTCAGGTGCTTCACCACACAGTACTTCCACAGACAAGCCAGCAGATCTGACGTGATATTGGCACCTCTGTCAGTATTTCTTTTGGGAAACGTACCCTGCTGAAAATCTCTAACAAAGCATTTGTCACATTTTCTGCCTCAATAGAGGACAAAGCCACTGCCTCGGGCCATCTTGTAGCATAATCTACTACCACTAGAATATACTTTTTCCCTGTGGAACTTGCGGTACTCAGATGCCCCACAATATCCATAGCTACTCTCTGAAATGGCTCCTCAGTCACAGGCAAAGGCATCAAAGGAGCTCTCACCTTGTCCTCCTGCCTTGCCTACCTTTTGGCACTGCTCACAGGTCCTGCAGTACCCGGTCACATCTCTGGAAATTCCAGGCCAATTGAAGATCTGCATAATACGTCTCTTTGTACGTTATATGCCATATGACCTGTAAAGGGAATATGATGGGTTATGGCTAGAAGTGCCAGATGGTAGGCTCTAGGCACTACCAACTGCTATATTCTCTCACCTTCTAGCCCTCCCTCAGGGGTCCACTCTCTATACAGAGTAGCCCTTTGTCCCAGTATACGGGTTCCCCCTTTCCTTGAGAATCAGGTGCCTCCCTAGCTACCTGCCCCAGGCCTTGCGATGTAGGGTCTCAGAGCTGAGCCTCTCTCAACTCTCTCTTTGTAACCCTTCCCAGCTCCCCTTCCACATGAAGTCTGGCATCTTATGACAGTGGTGCCTTACTGTCAGCCTGGGTAGTACTACTCACCTCCACCTTTGCAGTCACTCTGTCCAAAGGAACATCAGTACCCACAAGCAGCTGTGGCTCACCTTCGGTCTCACTGCTACAGCGTAGCTCCCTCCCTGAAGTAACCACCTCACCAGTCCTGGCTGCAAGTATGTGGTCTGTCTGGGTCTCCCCCAGGCTACCAGACCCACATGCTTGTCTCAAAGCCTGACTGTGTGTAACTGCATTAACACATAGTACTGCCTCATCAGAATCCTTCCTTATCAGGACATCTGCAGGATGGTAACTCGGTAGCCCTGTTGTCTCGAGACAACCTACTATTGGCATTTTGTCTTTCCCACTTACTGGCTCTCTTACCTTTTGTTCCCCAACTTGCCTCTGTGGACATCTGCATGCCACATGGTCCACTGGTGGCTGCATTCAAAACATTTAACCCTAGGTCCTGGACGTGTACCTGGGCTAGTGACTTCCCCTGATAGTGTCAGATTCTGTTGGGGGCAGTCTGGGCTGCCCACCATGGGTTGTTTTAGACCAATGAGTAGTACTGGGGGTCCCTTTCCTGTGCAGGATGCCCTGCTTACCAGGTTATAGGTCTCCCTTCTTCCCCATCTCATCTGAAGTAGCACATTGCCTGAGGACATGAGGATCTGGTTAGCTGATAGACAAAGTGCTAAGGGCTTTTTCCCTCACCAAAAGGTCTGCCAGCCCTTCAAAAGTGGTGAATTGACATCCACTTACCCACCAATGAAAATAAGTGCTCAGTTCAGCAACATATTCACACACGCTTTCATCTGCCTTGCGTCTATGCTTACGAAACATTTTCCTACAAGTTTCAGGTGTTAGCTTAAAAAAATCTAGCAAGCAATTCTTAACAGCAGTATAATCAAAACAGTCAACGTCATATATTTTGGACAAAATAGTTACAACTTTATCGTGGAGTAAGGGGGTCATGAACCGTACCCAGAGCTTTTTGTCAACATCATACTGTTTACATACCCTCTCAAACATATGAATGTAACTATCAAAAGTATCCTGCTCTGTAAACTGCGAAAGAAATGTATTTGCCTCTTGTGCTTCTGGGGTCCAGTTACTCCCTTCCCCATTACCTCCATGACTCTGGTAAAGAGTCAGCATCTTTTCGTGCTGCTTCTCCTTTTCCACAGCTTCCATTTCCAAACGCCTGGCCTAAAACTCAAATCTCTTTAGCTCCAGATAGATTTTTAAGTCCTCTGCACAAAGGTTGAGCTGTCCCTTCCCTGAGTGTTGTACATCTCCATGGCCAGTCTGATCGTCCTCCTGGTTGCTGTTTTCTGATGCAGCTGTGACTAAAGCTGCAATCATGTCTGCCCTAGTCAGGTTTCCCTGCACCAGTCCTTTAGCCTGTCGCATCTCAGCCAACTGGCTCCTTGGCAGCTTTCCGTACTCCTCTGCTGACATGCTTGCTTGTTCTCCCTAGCTGACTAAGCTCACAAAAGAAATGAAACAATTGTGATTTGAACTCTGAACATTCACTGCGTGGCTGATTTAGAGTACAAAAACACCTTCAGTGATCACTGTACACAAGCTACAAGAATTCACTATCCACACCACTACAAGCCAATTGCTAGCCAGTTAGTATTTGGTGTGGATATTCCACCACTGCCAAACAATATGTGACGCCTGTGCACTGGCCCAGCAATCAAGGAGCCTCGATCCTTACCACTAACACCAGTGAGGGGCGTCCACATTGGGAAGGATAACAAATACATACACAGTAAAGTAAAATTTCTCTTAAGAGCACACAGAGATCACAGTCAGTCTGGGGCTGTTTTCTCCTTTTCTCTCCAGATCCCCAATAAGACTCCCCACTGGCACAGCTATAGGGTTCAGCTCGTAACCTAGTGGTCAAGCCAAAACCTCTAGCACCCTCTCTGTCCAACCAGTACTTCGTGTCCCTGTCCAATTAGCTGACACACACACACACTTTGAGATACGAGTTATATACAAACCTGCAGACACTCCTGTGGAAGGCTGGCACAGGTTCTCCAGCTATATGCCCCTTCTGCCTAGACTATATGGTAGTACCACTTGCCACCAACCAATAATATCGGCTAGTAATAAGACCCTTATCAAAGGGTGTCCAATTATTACTGTGCAATATTATTATCCAAATGGTAAGTGTGATGAACAGCAAGACTTATTTGGAGTGGCTTGGACAGTATCACTATATACATGCAATGTACTCTAGAGCCTAAATTATCTCTACATACAACAGCCACAGTTGAAAGGTTTAAAATATTTAATAAATAATAACACAAGGCAATACTTCTTAATACACAGTGCTAGTCAAGAGTTCAGAGATCACAGAGAAATACTTAAAATAATACAGTAGAAAAGTTCTGACATCAATACAGAAAACAGCTAGACTAGACTTACTATTTCCTGTTTATATCTAAGAGCAAACTCAGTTCTAAAATAAACTTGCATATAGAGCAAGGCAGTACTGGTGATGTTGTCAGTTCTGAAAACAAATGCAAAATGCTATGATTCTCTCTCTATCCTTAAATTGATAACACAGTACCACTGACTCATTTCAGATTACATCATTATTCCCAGTTTCCCAGGCTAACAGAAACGGAGTGCAACAGCCCATTTGATCTTGCAGCTGGTCAGGAAGCCAGACCAATAAAAGACATTATATATGTAAATTCTAGCCATTATCTCTGGTCTCAAAACAATAGGAAGACTTCCTTCATTAAGACATCTCGGCTCCTAAATTTTGAGATCAATCAATTGTACAGTGCTTGACTTATCTGCTTTTCTCCAGCACAGTGCAATGTGGTTACATTTTTGAAGTTCATCATTTACCATAATTTTCTTACATTTAAGAGAACAAGCATGTGGCTTACATTAATATTTACAAATGATAGAGTTATCTACAAAATCCTATTTAGCTAGGCTGGCAGCCTTCACACTTACCAACACATAGGTGTAATTGCTTAGATGGTGTGCAATAAAACCTGTAGTGATGATAAACACCGGTGTGGTGGTTTGTCTTTATTTTGATAAGCTTGGAACCTACAGAAACCATCACCAAATGAGGCTACCTAGTCTGTGTTCCTTTGGCTGTTCACCCTTCCAAATTGTTACTGGCAGACTTAAACATGACAAAGTATGTTAGGAAGAAGCCATTTTCTCCCCCACCTTGGCCACCACAACTGGTTCTACTGCATTTGAGTCTCCTTTATCTAGCAATTGTGGGGTATGTATTTTTGATGTGGTTTAACTAAATGTGTGTGTAAATGAAAAACATATATTCGGCTGTGCCATTTGTGGCATGCTTATTTTTGACCAGTGAATTTGTAGGCAATGCCATTAAAATTTATAATACATACCTTTATTATTAGCTGTACCCATCAGGTGTATGACAAATATAAATTAGTGTAGTGAGGGTACTGTAAAAAAAAAAAAAAAAAAAAAAAAAAAAGTCTGTTATGGTACTCTACACTTAGAAGTTTATTTAGCTTTTTGAGGTATTAGAGTATTTAGGTAATCAGTGTTTTAAGTTGTTCTTGTCTAGACATTGGAAATCAATGGGATTGGTTCCCAAAGGTACCAGTTCTCCACAGCAACAACAAGAACTCTGGCTAGGTCAAGCTCCCCCATCCCATAATGCACTGCTTTCAGCTAGCTGTCCAGACCTTATTGCTGCTGTCAGCTCTTCAGCATTTTTGTCAGTGCTGTCTTGGGTGTTTGATATTTTTTGTGAATTTCCTCAACTTTTTTGTGGGGGCAGGTAATCTATTTCATCGTACAAGTTACTTGTTCTCTACCAGACTCACTACTAAAAGTAGATTTTTATACTATTTTTTCTTTCGGACTTTTCCTCTTTCATTCCCTCCCCACCCCATGTCTAATACTTTAAAAGAAACTGTTATAAGCATAGACTTTTCTTTTTTTCCCCAAATTTAGGTAGTGCTGATAATAGACTTTTTTGTGGTAGCTTTTGGTTGCATTGTGCAGGTATTGTTACAGTGGAGAAGGATAAGGCCTCTGAATGTAGAAAAGTGTAATCATTTTGAGAACAGGATCCAACCCAAAGACTGACACAAGCATCTTGATTCTGACTGTTCAGTTTGTAAGAATTTCAATTCTAGGATCCTCCTAATCGGAAAAAATCAACTTGCTTTATTAAAAGGCAAAGCTTTCAAGGAGAAAGACAAAAAGATCGGTGACCTAAAAATACATGAGAAGAAAAGGGAGAAAGGGATACTGGAAGAGTTGAAGCCTTCCGTTCTGAAAAAAAAATGTCAGCAACAAAAATTCACCTAGCTATCGCCTCATGTTCTTGTCCAGGGCTTACTTCAGTCATCTCTCCTTCACACCCAACTTTGTGTCCTAAATTAGACTCTTCAGGGTCAAAGGATGCCACTCTGAGAATGAGAAGCATCTCCTCAATAGCAGTTGTCCTATTTTTTTCTTTGCATCCTACCTTAATTGCATCCTTTTGCTCCTCTAGGTCCATCAGGAGCCCCATGCAATTAGATTGAGACAAGATGTTGTCTGTGTTTATGAAGGCGTAGCTTCAGTTTGGTGTGTTTTTCAGAGCCTCAGTGTCACAGGTGGTGTAAAAAGAAACCCCAGCCCCCTTCATTACACTTTCTACCCCAGGCACAGTTTCTGTACCTGGACTTCCAGAACTGGCTGGCGATCCCATATCTGTGTTCACAGCACCTTATGATTTCCTCTCTCTTGTATGTCTGTGCCATCTCCATTGATTGAGGTGTCTGCTCCAACTGACTTGGCCCCAACCTCTGCTTAGACCTGAGAGGTTTGGAGCCGAGGGCTTCAGTGCCAACTCCAAGACTGACTTTTTCCAGACTACTGTCTGTGTCTGCTGTCTTGGCATTTTATTCTTTGTTGCTGAAGTCCACCTTTGTGGCCTTATAGCCATAGTCATAGCCAGTGGTGGTGCTTTTCTCCTTTGACTTCTAGACTGATGAGGTTGGCACCAGTGGCTTCGGCCCAGCATATTTCAGTAGAATTGTCAGTGCAGAGGAGACTAGATCAAGTACTTCAGTATAAACCGGCCACCAGCTCATCTGGTTCCACAGATTTGTACCATTGTAGCAGAACCTTTAGAGCTGTTCATTCGTCTTGTACCCCCACAGAGACAGAGGACCTCAAAGGCTTAGACACTCCTGTCAGGGTTACTTTCTCCCCTGGAGAGTTCAGATGAATCCCCACCAAGCCCTTCTAGGAAAAGACCCCCCCCTTCAGAGTCGCCCTCCCCAGATACTGATTTTGAGGCCGGGAGAGGCTTCACCCAAATCCCTTCCAGAGGTCACCAAATTTGGGGAAAGTTTGGAAAAGCTGAGGCAGAGAAGATTGCCTGTTCTTCCACCTCCCCTGAAGAAGAGATATTGCAGAAGCCTATAGATTCTCAACCCATCTGCCTGGGTGGTGCGTCTTCTGCCAGACAAGCTTATCAGTATGGTCTGTTTCAAGAGCTGGAAGGAGCTAAATGTCAAACTGATTCAGAGGGAGCCCAATAGAGTGTTATGGACCCCCCAAGATTAAATCAGATTGGAGTAAAGGATTTACTGATTCCATTGTAATGTCAGTGGCCAAAAATATTAAGTCCCAGAGGCTATTCATACTTCAAATAAAGTTTCCCAGATGCTGGCTAGATTAGGAAAGTATGTGTACTGAAGTACATTCTCCAACATGGTGATGAAATGCTTGGTGTACATGGTAATATTTCAGACTGATCTGGCAGACAAAACCATGGAAGCTCTGAAAGAGTTGTCTACTGGAGACTTTTGAAAACAATTGGATACTTGGGTGACCACTAATTTAATTTATTTACTTCACTCTTCATGTGACTGTTGCATAACACAACAGAGGGAGCAGCTAGGTTCACTGGCTCAAGCATTGCAGTGTAACTTCAGGCCTGGCTTCACATTACAAGTTTCACAGAACTTCAGAGCATGTTTCATCAGTGCCTTTTTGATGGATCCCCAATTAGTTTTAGGTAGAAAGTCAACAGTATGCTGCAACAGTGAGAGCAGGAGGGCAAAATGCTTGCAGCTATTGGGGGTTAAGTTTTTATCTCCCCAAGATCATTTCGGTGGAACCAGATTGGAGCCAAGCCTATCTGGTTTAGAAAATACCATCAGCCTCAAAACAATCAGTAGTGTAATAGATTTTCAAGGCAAACTCAATTTATCTGGTAACCACTGCCTGAGACACAGAGGTGGTCTACATTAACAAGGATTCTGGGCTCCCTCTTTGAAATCCAGGCAGTATGAATCCTAAATGGAAGCCCAACTGTCCTACTCTGGAGGCAGTTAGGGGACTATATTTCCTCCATCCCATTACATGGCTAGCCATCACACAGGACAGTTAAATCGGGGGAAATTATATCCAGAGGCATTTTTAAATCTGCCCAAACAACCGTCTTCCCTTCCACCATCCATATTACCCTGACAAAGGGTGGTGACTCAACAGGAGGTGGAAATTCTTTGCAAAACGAGTCTTCCAGAACATCCCACTAGAAGAGAAAGGATTAGGATATTACTCTAGGTCCTTGGTGTTCTGAAAGATTCAGGACCTCAGGCAAATTTTAGACCTGAGGCATGTGAATCAGTTTAAGTCATTCTGGACAGTCATGGCACAATCCAGCCTACATTGCTTGCAGGCAAGAGACTGGATGTGTTCTTTTGATCTCCTGAATGCATATCTACATATCAAAATAGTCCTATTGAGGAGATTCCTACACTTTCAAGTAGGGACAGTTGCTGTCAATTCAGAGCATTGTCCTATGGTCTCACCACAACCTCCCCACACACACACACACACACACGCACGTAGTTGTTCACCATGTGCTTGGCTCCACTTGCTTCCAACATCAGATTGTGAGGAATAAAAATATTCCCCTGCCTAAACAACTTGATTCATCACTGCATCTGCAATGGAAAAACCCATCGTGACAAGGCAGTACTTGAGTCTAGCTTAGCTGGTCCATGAGGAATTGCTGTCAGTCTTTCAAAATCCTGACTGGTGTAGCCTTCCCATTTTCTAATATTCATTGTTTGGCAGTTGGACACAGTAATTGCAGACAGACTGAGTAGACAAAAATTCTACTTCCTCACAAATAGTCTTTCAACAGATTGGTGACCCAAAGTCTTGTTGCAGTCTCTGCTTCACCATCCAAATCCAGGTGCAACAAGTATTTTTGTCATTATCTTTCAAGAGGGATAATCCCCCATGAAGACACATTGGCCCATGATTATCCTCTGTGGTTCCTTTATGCTTTTCCTCCATTATCTCTAATGGCCAAATTCCTATAGAAAAGTATGTACAAAGCCAGTGTCATTCTCATAACCCTATTCCTCCATGCCAAATTTGCTTCCATGCTGCTTTGGCCACAACTAGGAAGAAAACCCCTTCTCCCACAGCACCCTCATTTTCTGTCTTTACCCATCGAGTCAGTGTCACCCAGACAGTCACTTCGATTAACCACTTGCTTTCTTTACTTCCAGTGGTGGCGACTCTGTCTCCACCACAAGTGATGGACTTTTACAGACTCTCAGAAACCTTCAACCAGAAAAATTTAGAGGCAAGTGGAATACATCTTCTTCATCAGCAAATGAGCAACATGTTGATCCCTTTTTTTTTTTTTAGCTCCAGTTGTTCAAGTACCGACCGTGTTAACAGAACCCTTTCATAAAGGGACTAGCCTACTACTTCTTCAAAATTCATGTAGTAGCAATATCGTCCTACCACCATGGAGTTGCATTATCCTTATTAGCTTACTACAAACTCTGTAAAGTATTATTAAAGGGAGTTTTCTGTTCTACGCCCTTGGTGAACTGTCCTTCTCTAACATGGGATTTAAACCTCATTTTGGAAGAACTGACTCATCCTTCATTTGATTATGCCAGTACAGCTGATATTAAATTCCTGTCCTGAAAGACATTTTCCTAGTGGTCATTACATCAGCTAAGAGAATCGGAGTTGCAAGTCTTGTTATGTAAATTTCTATTCATTTGGGGTTTTTAAGGTTTCTGTCTTGGAGGAACTAATCCCTCCTTTATGCCTAAGGTTGCATCACAGGCTGTGTTAAATCAGTCCATACATTTGCCTGTATTTATCCCAAACTTTTCCAACAAAGATGAATATAGAACGCACTGCTGGGACATGCACAGGCAACTTCGATTTTGCCTTAAAGGACAAAAGTGTAGAAAAGACTACCAGTTACTTATTTCATTTTACAGATTGAAAAGAAAATGTCAAAAAATGTCAAAAAAAAGTCCTTATCCAATGGGTTATCCAATTGCATCAGTCTTTACTATTCTTCCAGCAACAAATCCCTGCCCCACCACAGCAAGAGCACACCTGTCAGGGCTCAGGCTACGTTAACGGCTTTCCTCCGAAATCTGCCCTTGAATGAAATTTGGACAGCTGCAACATGATCTACCTTGCATACCTTTACAAAGCACTGCAGTTTGGGTAATTTGTCCAGGCCGAACACCTCCTTTGGAGTTTCTCCTCTTTAAGGTATCTTGCCTTAATATTGCCCAAGGTCTGCTGGGGACTCTTCATCAGTTTCCATTGTCCAGACAGGACCAACTTACATATGTAAACTATGTAATTTAGCAGAATGCAAGATTTAGTTGATTCTGTCCAAATACTAGAAACTCTTCACCCACTTACCCCCCTCCACATTGCCCTATATAGAGGAAACCAGAGGAGCATTAGAAGCTCATAATTGACACCTGGCTTATAAATTATCCATGTTATCTGGAAATGTCTTTCCTTATACTTCTGTAGATAAAATGATGACTTTATTGAATCTGGAGAACTAGCTGAGAATAGTACGTTATGGGACATGAGAAGAGCTTGAGCTAGCAAGTGTTCTCATTGTTTTCATGGAGAATAGGTAGCCAGTCCTTCAATTTCCAGTGTCTGAACAGAAACAACTAACTTTCTGGTAAGGCCATAACTTGCATTTTTATGCTTCCATCCACAGCAGGTAAATCTGAAAAGGCTTTATTAGATTGATCCATTGTTTTTTCCATCCATCTCAAATCTTTGGGTTATCGGATCTGACTTGGATCTGATGCAAGCACATTCAGAATCTCAGGCCTGGAGCAACACCTGGTCTACCCACAACTCCCTGCTATGCGATTCTTCAGTCTCATTTGCTGCCATAGACATCAGATCTTGGTCCAAGAGTTTTGCAAGAAAAAGTATCCTTTGTGCTAGTCTTTCTCCTTTTGCCTTCTCTGCCTTTTCTCAGAGAGAGAGAGTTATTTTCACCCTTTGTTCCTTCCAGAAGCTTTCCACTAGAAAGGTTTACTCCAGTACGTGAGAGAGGTTCTTCATTTGAACCTCTTCCCTGGACTTGGATCCTTTTTCTGCAACCTTGGCTGTTCCTGTATTTCTTGGCTGGTCTTTTTTTTTTACTCTCTTCTCAGTTGTTCTACCATTAAAGTTCAGTTAGCTGCCATTTCTGACTTCCAGTTTGGTATGGCTAATAAATCTGTGGTAGCCCTTAAGCTCTTCAAGACATTTTTGAGAGGCACCTTTTTTAACATACATCTTTTCGTGATCCAGTTTCTCCTTGGGATCTCAGTCTGGTTTTGCAAGATGTCCTTCATTTTCAGTGTTGCAGTATTCTTTACTGTTGGGATATCCTGCTAAGGCTAGCCTAATATCCAGCAAGTGTACCAAAGCCTTTACACTTTCCGTGCACAGTATGTCAGATGTGTGTCCCACGTACAAGACATATGGTACATAGATACCTAATTCTCAGAACTTCTTTGCCACCAGTTTGAACACCACCTGTGAATTCGGTCTGTAGGCCATCTACTGAGCCTTCTAAAGATGAGCTGTGCTGGGGTTCCTCCCTTTCTTTTTTTCTCCATGTAGTTAGATTTTGTCATCCAAGAAGGGAAGATGTGAGTGTGTGAAGTAGGTTCCCCATAAAAATAGACATAAGATGTGACTTTTTTGTTTGGGTGGTATGCACGACTGTACTCAGTGTGGTATTTGTCAGGTGTTTGTCCCCAAGATACTCTGCAGCCATCTGTCATCCCGTTGTGTTTGGAAAACTGTCTGGAAATATTGACTCACGGTACCATGGCCGAATCCAACCACCCCAAAGTTCATCTGCCACTTAAGAAAAAAACACTTATTGAACCTGCTACTGTCCAGCTTCCAGTGGATGTTCAGATTGGATTAAGAACCCAAGGACTGGTTGAAGCTAGTTCCCTGTGCTACGACCCAGTTGGAGGCTGACATGGATCTGCCTGCTCATGCATTTGCTGTGGCTGTGCGACATCTGGTACTGATGTACAGAGGGAAAACCACGGCTGATTATATCTGAAGAGCCTAGGGCATTCCCCAAATTTTAGTTTGGGAAGAGGTGCCTGGTACCTCATCAAATCTAGGCAGCTATCTGACCCACCTAGATTTAAGGCAGATGTTCCTTTAAAAAAAGAAACAGAAAACCAAACATGTTGCTGCTGTGGCTAAGGAACCTTAGAGTGGTAGGACTTTACGTGTGAGCTGTTTAATGCCCCCTATGGCTCTGAAACCTCCACAAAGGTGGTCTGTCCCTGCTTCTTCTCCCTAGTCTTATACCCCATCTGAGAATTAGGGATTCTAATTCTTCTGATGAAGAGTTGGACTCTGGTAAAGAGTCCTTAGAATATTCATCCCAGATCTACTCTTCTTTGGCACTTGGGTCTGATGACGATTCCTTGTCTTTGGATTTTTATTGGTTTTGGTGCTTTGGATTTTTATTGGTTTTGACTATTCTTTGTCCCCTGACTCTCCTTTTAAGTAATTATTTTTTGGGGAGATGGTGGTCTGTATAATGGAACATTTTAAATGGGACTTCTCCCAAGTTTCGGTAGTTCAAAAGGGATTTTGTAAAGTTCCTGAGGGTCATAAATACTTGTATAAAATTCCTTCATCTGATCCTGCTGCTGTTTCCATGTCCATAGATAAGTCTTTTCAACCTGCTTTTCTCTTCCAGGATTTTACCTTCTGACAAAGACCGCCATGCTATGGGGAGGTATGGAAAAAGTGTATACTGATGCTGCTTTGGCTTAAGGCCATTAATTGTCAGACCCACATTACTACATATGTCCTAGTTCCTCTCCTGCGGGGGGGGGGGGTGTTGACTGATGTGTCTGCTGAGTCCTGCCTCTCGGGTAGCTTTGCTATTCCATTAAATTTAGCTGGTGCCTCTTCTAGTGCAGGTGCTTTTGATTCTGGTTCCGTCATGAAGAGATTATTGGCTGGCCTTCAGGCCTTGCCTGAGGGCATTCTTAAGTTCATAGACAATTACTAGGGTAACGGCATAAGGGCCTTTACAAGCCTAGCAAATATACCCAATTTTACCCAATATATGGCCCCTAGAGACAGGAGGATGGCATGGATTTGTGCCTGTGCATGGAGTGTCTTGCAGATTTCCCCTGTCCATAAGGGACATAGGCACTATTCTAGGTGTGAATTTGCAATTCCACATCCATTGTTCTAAACTGAGTGTGAAGAAGGCCAGGGAAAGGCTGTGTTTAATGTGAATAGGAAGCCTGTAACACAAATGGGAAAATCTTTGAGACACACGTCTCTCTAGCATGTTTTGTTTGAGTAGCTAAGTTTTGATCCCTAGATCGGTGAGCCTTCTGCTGTTTGACTTATGTGCGTAGTAGAGGCCGCTTTGTTTTTGGGCGGTTAGAAAAGTTTTCGACTGGTCTGCATTTCGCCGCGATAGAGTTTAGCGATCAGCACGTTGAGTGTATTTGGTTTCTTGGCTCCTAGGTATTTAGCGGATGTCAGAAAAAGTGAATAACTGTATTTCTTGTGGGGGTTTTGGGGATTTTGGGATGTTAGTAATTTTTATATACCTCTTTGGTTAAGGCAACACGGCCGCATTGTTGCAGCTCTTTCGGCCAAGTTGGCTAAAAGCCGGAAAGAGGATTTTGGAGGTTAGACTGTGCCAGATCCGGCCGCCGTTACAATTAGGAGATAAAATGGAGTTCGAGGGCGCCGGCGCCCGCTTCGTGGAGTAGCATCAAGACCTAGGGTCAAGCTAGGACAGGATGGAACGGCAGGTTTCAGACGGCAGGTGGAGGGGCTCAGTGGAAAAGGAGGTTTCCCCAGGAGTTTCTATGCGTTAACATTGGAAAGCTTGTACTGTTACTCAGCAGGGAGGTAGGCCTCCGCCAGCCAGGAGTTGGCTTTTCTTCCAAGACTTGACAAGTAGTTAAGAAATTAAGGTTAGAAGCCTCTCCTGCCAGATACGAATACTCTTTGTACAGTAAGGGGGCCAGGAAAGTTCTAGGGCTTCTCTAAGAAATTCCGGGTTCTTACAGGAAAAACTATACGGGAGGCCCTCGATGGTGGGGCCTAGGATTTCTTTCTTCCTTCCTGCCCTGAGCCCTTGGGGCCTAGGGTGGAACTTTCTCTCTAGGTTGAGGCAGAGTTTCAGGCTACTATGATAGAGATTGGAAGAAATGGGAAAGGGATTCTATTCTTCTGATTGATAAGAGAGTGGATATGTTTACTTCTGAAGGTACGGGGGGAACTATTTTAGGCCTAGGGCCCTTCTGCATCTGATTCCTTTGAAGCAAATGGGAATGAGTCTGATTACTGATCGGGCTACCCTCATCCTTCTTTCTTTGTTTTACCCCTGATGTGGCCCTTGCACTAGGTACTTGTTAATGAGGGTGGAAGATGTTCCAGAATTACTCCTCCCTGAGGCTAAAGGGCTTAGGCCTTCTTGTTAAGCCCTGCCTGTGTTAACTTATAGCTGAGGGAATTTTTTTGTTTAGGCCGGAAAAGGCCAGCCCACTGACTTCCTCTGGGTAATTTGGTTAGGGCTTCTTTGGTTCAGCTACTATAGGGTTAAAAAAGCAAATGTCCAAACAGTTGTAAAAATCAATAGGTAAGGTGGGGTAATCTTCCAGGCTAAGCTTTGAGGTTTGGCATTGTCTAAAAACCCAAAAACTGTACAAGGAATTATCTTTATGTGGCCTTGAGATCGGGCATAGATCTTTTGTGAGTCATGTTTTGCTGGAATTAAGGGATTTAGTCAAGTAAATGCTTTTAGTGGTTCTAGTTTCTTTGCAATGTGGCTGGTTGATGCTGGTAACTCCTATTTCAGTCTGTATAGTGCTGGATTATGTGAATAAAAGCGGTTTCTTTGAAGGGGTTTATTAATTGGGAACTGATGTTTGGGTGAAAATTTGGACCTGCATGTACAGTCCTGAGTTGTGGTTTTGGTTTGGATGACAGGATGGCAAGTTTGAAAATGGAGGACAACAGTCTGGGGATGTTTATTAGAAAAAAGATTGGCATCAAATTGGCCACCTTTAGTTTTACAGAAGGGCTGCTCAAGGTCCTTTAGGCCTGTGCTTGAAGTTCAGTCTAGGGGTAGGTCTAGGCACCAGGGAGCAGACCTGCTGGCCCAGCTCATAGGACCCAACAAAGGTTTTTGGTTTCCAGACTTCTGGTGAGAGCAGACCTGGGGTTTCCAAAATTAGAACATTCCCAATGACCTCCTTTTTGATAGGTAGGTCTCATTATTCTTCCTTGGCTCCTTTCAGTTCTTTTGTAATTCTCCCAGGAGTTCAATTGGGATTTTCAAACTGGATGGGATAAGTGTTTTCCCTTCAGATTCAGACCGGGACTCATTCTGCCAAAGGTACAATTCTCCATTCTCGCAGGTTTTTATGCTCACATCCTCCTGTCCTAGATTTTATTCACATCTACAATTAGTACCAAAGATAGATCTCCAGGACGGGATTTTCAGATTATCCCTGAGGCTTATCAAGTTTTTCTTCTCATGTCAAGAGTTTGGAGCTATCTCTCGCTTTGAGATCTAGTTTCTCTCAGGATTTCAACTGGAGTTACCTACATTATCTGGTTAGGTTGACAGGCCTGACAGCAGCAAGGCCAAGTTCTGGTAGTATCTATGATTTTAACTTTAAATCTCAGCATTAAGGAGACTTCATGCTTTTGATTCGCTAGGCTGCTTATCTGATATTCGGTTTCGTTCTGGCTCCACTGCTTATCTACTCAGCCCATTGGGCTTTGGCTTATCTACTCTTAGAGTTTTCAGCTCTCATCTTCTGGCTCATGTGCCTCTCAGCTACTACAAAGAATCTAAATATATTATTAGTAAGATAACCAAAGTCAGTTTCTCTGTGAATAGAAACTAAGTCTACTGCGCCTCAAGTCAATAGACACTAGGGTTGCTAAGGTATTCTGTAGTAACAAGCAGAAGCGAAATTAAGATCCAGTCCAAAAAGAGTCTCAAGACATTGCCTCTTTCTGGTACCTCAGCAAGTACATGCTGACTGCCCTGACAAGACATCAAGTCAGTCTTGCAGAGTCTATTACTTTCTTTCTCTCAACCTTCTCATCAATATGACTGCAAAGCAAGACATCCAATTCAATGCTATCATGGCATAATCTTCCTGCAGGGTCAAAAGAGTCTAAGACAATATCTCAAGGACAATGGTATCTAAATCATGCTGGAGAACACTTGTCTGCAGCCATTTAAACACTGTCATTAAACAAAAACCTGCCCTTCAAAAGATATTTTTGTGAGTGGGCTCAAGAAAATCAAAATGTTCAGCTCAGGAACCTGGGGGAAGCCAGGAATGTCATTCAATTGCCACGAGGGCCTGCCAAGAGAACAATGGGGACATCAAGGGAATAAGAAGATATGGCAACACGAGTTTGCAGGAGACTACAGCATACACTTCAATTTCCAGAGGAGTTAGCACTTACATAGTTTGTGTGCATTCAGGGAGACAACTTTCCAGTACAAGGGTGTAATGGAACACCCACTACACAGCACCTGCATATCAACATGGGGAGACTGCGCCAGCTTTGCCTCTGTGCCTGCATTGGCAAGGAACATTCTTATTCCAGGGCAGCTAGCTCAGCTAAGAGTATAAGACTTCAGGCAAAGGTTTCTGCCACTCACAGCAGATGTGTTAAGCAGACACAGCAGACTCCTCATGGTGAAACACACAGACATCATGATCAGCCCCAGGAAACTCTTTGTCAGTGTCTTCTAACTCGAACAGTTTTCCCACAGTGCCCAACAGCCACCAACCAGCTGCCACTTGCACAAAAACTCACATTCATGTATTTCTTGTGGAAAGTGGAGGGGTCCTTCCAACCATCTTCATGTGTCAGTCTCTGTAGACTTCTTCATGCCTCTTCTTTTTTATTCACTCCAGCAAGGCAACACGGGACAGGAGTACTACTGTCCATGGCCTCTGGTCATGTGTAAAGATTCCCTTACCCACTACTCTGTCCTGGTAAAAGCCGGTCTGACAAATTTACTTTGATTCACTCTCTTCAGCCTTCAGCCTGGTCATCTGAATGGTCATACTTTCACTCTCTCAGTCTGACAGCCTCTGGCCAAAATCCTGATTCCACATTCTCACTCCCCAGTCCAAGTTTGTCTTGTTGGAATCAAATGTGAGGGCTACAACAAAAGGGAGTAATTTGGAAAATTGGGAGAAGATTTAATTTATTTGGAAAGCAAAGAAGAAAATGGAGATTTCTGTACTATTTTAGAGTGGCTCTTCAATATCTTACTGAGTTACTGGACAAGGGTCTGTCCTTCTCTTCCATTAAGATTCATGCTACAAGCAATCTCAGCTCACTATGATTGTGACCCACCATTGTTTGCATCCTTTGTTCAAGCAGTTTCTTATTAGCAGGCGTAGAGCTCATAAGCAGTACGTAGGACTCACTTGCTGTGTTGATCCTTTCTCTATTTTGGAACTTAAAACCCTACTCAAGATAAGACTCGGCTTGAGCTATTACTGCTTATTTGTCATATTTTCTGTTGGAAGGCTTTATGGCTTCTGCTACCCTGGAAGAAGGGTGGTTGAGTGCCTGTATTTGTCTAGGGCTTTTTTTTTTTCCATGCCCATCTTGGTAGCATTCGTGTACATTCCTTATCCTTTATGTTTAAGGTCCTTTAGTGGTGCTTTTAAAACAAACTATTCCATTTTTTTCCTTTATGCAGACCCCAAACACAAAGGATTTTGAATTGCATACTTTTATTTGTAGATTTGCAACAGCGTTTATAAATAAGCAGGACCAGGTTTTCAGCAGTCTCTCAGGAGTTGCAATTTTCGCATGCTTTTGCTACTAAGGGGGTTTTCTGTCTCAAAACATGTTTTTTCTTAAACTGATTCTATTTGCATCACTTGGCTATTATTCCATCATGGCAAGGAGATTCCAGCTCATAGGAGATTCTAGCATTCTAGGAGGCTTCCTCCTTCCGATTCATTTGGGAGTCTTTACAATACAACTACTTTTGAAGCAGCTACTTGGAGTTCAGTGCATACTTTTCTCTTTCTTATCACCTCACCTCTCTATCTAGTCTTACTACTGTTTGCCATTTTTGCCACAGCTGTTTTGCAAGGCAGTTTGCCAGCCTTGCTTCTTTCTGATTCTCCCCCTTGCCTCTGCTTTCTGGGGATTCCCAAAATAGTAAGGATAAGCAATGCACGAAAAACTCAGAGTGCCAGTGTAGTTTGTACCTACCATAAAGATAGAGATGGATGGGGATTCCTCCTTCCCTCTCCCCCTCCTCCCCCTGTGTGTGTTTAGGGTTTAGGTGGTGAGAGTTTACATTGTATATATTGTTCATGTTTTGGTATTTTTGTTTTATTTTGGGCCTTGTCTTTTTAGGGTCTTCTGACATCTGAAGAAAAGAAAGACTGAGGATATGGCGAGGTCATGCGCGCATTAGTACCCCTGACGCTGGCTGTCTAATGCTACTCCTGACGACGACGTCAGCATATTATACCTCTAGGGGGGGCCTGCGACTGCGGACTATACCCAATAGTAAGGACTGCAGCAATGGAATCCTCGAACATCTACATTTATGGTAGGTACAAAACTGTACTTTCCATCAGGGCTGGATTTATGAGTGCCTTTTAGGTCGGGTATGGGTTGCACCTTAATAGTCGGAGGAAGACAGAGTAAAGGGATAAGGCTTTTAGTTTGTCCACATAGTTCATGTTTACACCATGTATTTTTTTTTGTGAGGAACCCGTGAGGTCACTGCAACTGCTGTAAGTGACTAGTCAAGTACATTCCAAATGGTGCATTGTACATTAAGGCCAAACTTTTAGTTTCTCCCGTAAACAGAAACTTTTTGGCACTGCTACTGCAGAATTGTTCAATACTCTGCGGGATAAGGGGAAGGTCATGCAAGACCGGAAACAGATTTTTCTTTACCATGTACCCAAGTTCCAGAGGAACTATCAGAATCTTCCTTTGTCAGCAGGCAGCCTAGACACCTTGCTAAGAGAAAGAGGGGTACTTAAGTGTATTTTCAAAGACAAACCTACTCAAAGTTCTAGAGACCAAAACCCACCTTTTCCTGACAAATCTGCCTGTATCTGACATTTAGCCTCCCCTTCCCATCAGCCAAACTGATCTGTCCTTCAGGCTAGACCCTTCCTTTCCTGTTTGGCAACAGATGATCAAAGTTGCTTATGTTTTCTTTATAATCTAACATAGTTATTTTATGGCTTGGAAGTCCCTTCCTCCATTTTTCTGGCCTTCCTCAGCCTCGTCTTTGCCAGCTTCCTCATTTTCCTTTGGTTCTTCTTGATCTGGTAGAGCAGGGAACCAGCCAACCTGTTCCCTTGTCCTCAGCAGGGGCCAGGTTTTTATTTCAGAATGTTTCTAGTTCCCAAGAAGGAGGGGTTGTGGAGACTCATCCTAGACCTATCTTTTCTCAACACTTGCTCAAGGTGGTTTTCTCCAGAATTTTCTCTTCAGATACTTTTTCCCTCTCTTGCTTCCACAAACTTTTTTGATATCTCTGGATTTGAAGGATGCTTAACATCCACTTCCTATTTACCCTCTCTTCAGGAAGTTTTTACATTTCTCCATTTCTTTCTTGTATCAGTTCTCTGTATTGCCTTTTGTTCTTTGTACAGTTCCAAGGGTATTTACCAAATGTCTGGCCCCTGTGGTAGTTTTCTGCAGACTTCAGGGAATTCAAATTTTCCATTATTTGGATGATTTCCCTATTCAAGCTCCCTCTCAGTAACTCCTGCTTCAAAATCTACACTTCACTATGCATCTCCTGAGCAGTGTGGGGTTCACCCTCATCTCAAAAATTATGTGTTGACTTCCTCTCAGGACCAAATGTTTTTGAATTGCAAGATTCAGACTATCCCAGTGTTAACTTGTCTCCCACCTCCCAAGGTCCTCTGACTGCTTACTTCTAGTCTCTTCCTTTTTCAGTTCTTCCTGCAAGGGAGTTTCTCTGAGCCCTGGGTTAAATGGCATCTACCATTCCCATGGTTCTTTTTGCCAAACTCCACATGAAGAAATTTCAGTGGTACTTCAAGACTGTTCGACGTCAGCGTAGCCACCTTCTAGAGTATCTGGCCCCTCTTTTACCTTGTCTCAAGTTGAACTCCACTGGTGGATTCATTAGATTTACTTAAATCCAGGCCTACCTTTTCATACTCCGGTTGTACACAGATGCTTCTGGTCAAGGCTGGGGAGGTTCCTTCAACAACCTGAAAATACAGGGTCTTTCGTCCCATCAGTAGATGTTAGACCACATCAGCATCAGAGACAAGGGGTGTTACCCTAGCTCTTCAGGTCCTTCACTCTGTTTGGGTTCCAGATCATTTAAAGGTTTTTACAGACAATACCACAGTCATGTTGTACATAAACAGGTAAGCAGACACACATTCTTACTTTTTTGCAGACTGGCTCTTCAGACTTGGAGTTTTCAATCCACCAACATTTGGTTCTTCAGGTGGTTTACATCCCTTCATAGCACAATCTAATGGCAGACTCTCTTGAGCAGGTCCATGACAAATCCTTATAAATAAATGTTTCACAGGAAGATGTTTCTGGGCATTGTACATTGGTGGGGTACTCCTCAGGTAGATAGATCTTTTTGCCTCAGCACTAAACAGACAACTTCCTCAGTTCTGTTAGAGTGCTAAGTCCTTTGGCTTGTAAAGTGGGCACCATGTTGTTTTCATAGAAGGGGTTGTTTCTGTATATGTATCCTACTTTTCTTCAGCTTCCCAGAGTGTTGCACAAGATCATGTAGGGCAAACCCAAGATCTTGCAGGTGACTCCCTTTTAGCCCAGAATGCACTGGTCCCCCTTTTACATTGCCAGGGGCAGTCATCAGAAGTTACCTCACAAGATGGATCTTCTCACACAAGAAAAGGGATTTCTCATTCACCCTAACTTGTCCAGCATTCAACTGGCACTTTAGGTGGTAAGGTTCGGATTTCCTTCAGGCACCATTTTAAGGATGGGCTTCAGGTTTGCAGGAGGCTAGAAAACCCACTACTAGAAAATTCTGTGTGGCTGAATGGAAAAGATTTTCTGTTTGGTGTCTCAAGCACGGCCTGGACTCTTTGTATGGGGGTCCGTATGGTCCTTTCTTTGTGTGAATTGCTAGATGCTGGTGTGACGTCCATCCAGTACCTCACCGGACTGCCAACAATTAAATGATGTCCTTTACTATCTTGGGTCAATAGCTAAGGAGCTTCAATTTTCACTACTGACTCCATTATGAGACTGTCACTTAAACAGAAGTAATATTTCACAATTTTCCCCTAAGTGCACAAAAGGAACATGCTCTGTTGCCCTGGGATTGGACTATATACCTGTCTGCCCAAATATATTTTCTTATTACACACTTCAGAGCAAAGTGTCCTAGTTTAAGACCTCTGATACACTCAGATTCAAAGTAAATTTAAATCTCGCGCATCCATATACTTCTTGGAAAGCCTGACACAGATTTCCAGCTGTCTCTCTCTCCCAAAATAAGTAACGCTGCCACCAATCAGTTGGTCTTCATGCCCATCTAAAGGGGTGTCCAATTATGAAACTTAGTTTAAAAAAATTGATGGCTATGACCAGAACAGCCAGGCCTTTGAGGTCACCTGGGGAGTTTGAAACATGTAGAAGCACTCTCTAATCTCTAAAGAAGAACACTGGTTTCAAGCCACAATGTAAAGTAATAAAAAACATTTAATAAGTAAAAATTATTACAAGATTGAAAGTCAGTAACTCCCAAACATTATAATTCAATCACCAGAAATGTAAATCAAACTACAGGATAAGAGTCCATTATTCAAGAAAAACTCAATAACGAAACTTTCCTGATCTAACAAAAGAAAATACGGTCCTTGAGCTACTCTTAAGATATAATACCAAGGCCAAGGCAAGCTTACAGTTTATTTGGCGAGTTCTCTTTTCTTCTCACATAAAACCACAGTTACAAAACAGGCGGTCAGAAACACGCAACACCACACAATTTCTACCAAGCACACTACAGGACAAATGCATGCACACCTATGCTGAGGTCCTTAAAAAGTAGGTTACCAAACCTCAAAGGCCTCACGAATGCAGTAATCATAGTAAGTATCCTCTGCAACCTCTGCAGCAACAGCTACTATGACACAATCGGCCACATCTTATTGTGCCTCGTCATCCCAGCCCATAAGGCAGGCAGTCTCACAGTCCAACATCTTGATCATAGGAGACTTCATTGTTTGGCACACCAATGTCCCACTTACTGGGCTAAGCAAGGAGAAGGTTACAGCCATTTTATCTATCAGAGGTAGGATATGCCAGATCACTCAAGCCACTGAACCAAAAGTACCAATATGTCTGAGTCATAGGCTTTGTGGGTGTAAATGATCTGAGATGCACCTCCCTGGACTATATTGAGAGAGATGATGGAGCTTTCAGATTCTGTCCTAGACCAATATGCACCTGGCTTTGAGCAGCATTCTACCTTTGCAATGATGATACCACAATGCAAAAAGAAGGTAATTGGTTTTAATAATTGGCTTAATTTTGTCTTTTGAAAGGAGTAGGTTATCTGTTGGCCTGGGAGGATATGGTTAAACTATGATGCTTCACCAGTGATGGTTTGCCCCTGTCGCCTCTAGGCTTTTGAATATTGGCTAAAACCTTGTACACCCCCCACAGTGTCTTTTTAGAAATTGCCGACATGATAGGCCATTCCACAGATTGTGTTGAATATTGGTCAAAGTTTTCTAGGCCACCTTCCTTGCTTAGTAACAAAACCTGTTGAAGACTGTGCAAATTTAAAATCTTTTATTGCTTATGTTTTGTATGTCTTGTTTTTGTACTCATGATGTTCCCTGTAATAAAAGGAAATTTAAGAAAAACAAAACAAAAAAATGTAAAATATTGTTATTTGGACTTTGACCCAACTTTTGCAGTTTTTTATTCAGCAGTGTAACTTGAACCTTTTGTATTGTGTCATATGGATATCTGTACTGCAGAGTGGAAGGAGATTTTGTTGTAGCAAAGTGGGGAGGGGAGGAGGTGTGCAAACAGAGATATGGTGAAGGTATCATTCTGAGTAGTGAACAGATTATCTCCACTTATTGAATATCTAGGCTAAAGTATATGAAGGTTGATTAATAAAGAGGCTCAGAAAGAATGGGAAGATAAGTTGATACCTAGTGGATGTTACAGGAGGGTTAGGCAATGAAGTTGGGTCTTGAACAAGTAGAGGAACAGGAGTACTAAACTGAGGTACTGGGGCTAGTTTTTAGGTCAAGATGAGATTATATCTTTGGAGCAGAGTCAGTTAGAATTTGGCTTGAGAATGTTAAAATCAAAATGAATGAGGTGGATGGAAGTACCTAAAGAAGGGGAACCCTCCCCATTAGTCAGTTTACTGATGGGAAGCAAGGGTGGCTGCTATACCAAAAAGTGAATAGAGAGCAGAACCCAGAGTGTTAATGTCTCTAAATGAAGGGGTAGGGTAGTATGTACATAATCACAGCAGCTGGAGACTCAAATAAGGATATGTGGCTCCATTTTTACACACTGTTTAGGAATAGTATGTAGTCTTGTAAATTTAAAATATTTGCTTGGCAGTGCCTTCGCAAGTATTTTATGCACCTTAAAGACTACAAGGTATGTTTCCAAGGGTAGATGAGATTTGTTAAAGATGTAATGAACTTGAATGCACATTCTCTGTTGGTGTAGCAAATGATCTGCAAGATGTGATAGAATATTTTTCCCATGAAGTTAGGCTTTGGTAATCTTTTGTGTGTTTTAAGGGTTGACCAACAAGGTGAACTGCACTTAGAGGGAACTGTGTTGTCTAGTTTTGCTAGTGCTTAAAAAAAGAAAGTACCGAGAAGTGGAATCTGCAACAAGTGCTATCCCTAGATCACCCAGGAGTATTGTGGAGAGAGAAAATGTAGTGACAGGAATGTGAAGTCAACTGTATATGAATAAATTTATACCTTTGTCTCGGGATAGCCTGGCTGTCACTCAAGAGGGATCTGCCTGTTTAGCTTGTAAGATGAAGTTTACATTATAGATTGACAAGCTAGTCTGCCTCCCTAGTCATGAATTGTTAGTCAAATCTGTTTCTACTGAAGCATGTTCACTAGAGTTCTCTTAAGATTGTAATGAACAATGATTATGCTACTATTTGGTAAGTGTGCTGCTGTTTGAACTTTGCTGTTAAATCATACAATTTCTCCCCGTACTGCACATATTTTGTAAGAATGTAAGCTTATTTTAACTTTTATTAATTTATCGTTATAGTGTATATTTTACAGCGTATTGGGATCTTTTAGGAAGTAAATTGGTGTTACAATTGGAGCTTTTCTCCTCAGGTTCTCTGTAGTTTTTTCACATATTTTATTGATTTTATAACATAATCGACCTTTGAAGTAATATACAACTTGGAGTATAATTACATTGTCAGCTGGTTTTACTAAAAGAAAATTGACACGTCAGTGTAATTAGTAAATTTAGAACATTTTTAAGCCAAAGTTCAGTGTACATAACTTAACATAAACAATCCTTAAACTATGTAGAGTATATAAAAAGAAGTTATGTGCTTCATCTGTGTTGTCCATTTTCATTCTTCCTTGACTAATGGGGGTTCGGATCTGAGATGTATCCAAATCAGCTGATGTAAAATCTCATGGCAACTTAGATCTGTCAAGCTTCTCCCGTACCCATAATGCACCATCTTGTATTACCTTAGAACTTGTTTGCAAGTTGTAAAAGAAAGATGTATTCTTATAACTTGTATATACGTATCAGATAAAGAGAGGGACAACTAGACACTGCACATCTGTAGCTGGTAATGTCCATAAGATGTCACAAATTTGTTATATCCGCTTGCTATTTTAAAATAAACCTTAAAGGGGTTGGGGGCTGGTGGGTGGGGAGTCAAGAAGGACTGAAAACGTACAACACAGATGGAACGTTATGATAAGTACATAACTTCTTTATCTGATGTTGTCAGTTTTCATTCCATCCTCTGCTGATGGGACAGAGTCCTCAACTACCTAGAACCCTGGGTAGACTCGAGGAAGGATATTTCTGAGCACCACTGAGCCGAAAATGCCCTACCTCTGGACACTAGATCCAACTTATAATGAAAACATAAAGGTGTGAGGGGAAGCCCAGGTTGCTGCTGAACAAATGTGATTATGGAAGTTCTTGAGTGGAAAACTGAGGAGGTAACTGCAGCTCTGGTTGAACGAGTGCATAGTTTGTATGGCAAAATCATACCCGATTTTTTTGTCAATAAGAGATAGTCAGTAAGCCATTTAGCTAAAGTGACTTTAGATACAGGTGGGGCCAACTTCATATCAGCAAAGAATACAAATAATTGATTAGTCATTCTGATGTATTTTGTTCTATATAGTTAGAAACGTAATTATCTGTGCACATCTAGCAAATATAACAAGTTTTCTCCTTTGTTGGAATAATTCAAGAAGAAGAATGATAGCTTGCATTGATTAATATTGGCATGTGATACCTCTTTAGGCAAAAAACATGCATTGGTTCATAAGGAGACTGCTCATAGAAAATGAGATAAGGAGGTTTCACCAACAGTGTCTGAATTTCTGAACTTCATCTAGCAGAAGTGATGGCAACTAAGAATAAGGTCTTCCAAGACAGAAGTTTAAGGTCACAATCATGGGCAGACACGAAGGGTGGAAGAATCGAGGACTACAGTACCAGATTCAAATACCATGGTGGCATGGGATCTTTAAAAGGAGGTTTTAGAAGAATTGTGCTACATAAGAAGGCTTTACATAGCTTATGAGAGGCTAGTGAACAGCCATCAAAACCAGTGTGGAAATTAAAAATTGCTGCCAGCTGGACTTTCACTGTTGAACTGGCCCCTTGGCTGAATAATAGTGTCAAGAACTCCAGGACATGACTGACTGGGGCCGAGAAAGGATCTACATGATTATGAAGAGCCCAGTGTACATATTTCCACTTACTAGCATAAAATTTCCTACTGGGTGGCTTAAGGGAAGATGGCAAGATGTGATGAACAGGGCAGGAGAGCATTGATTGTTTGGTTATTATTGGAACTGGAGAAACAAAGGTGTCAGCTTGAGGTTCGGGAGGTCGAGATGTGTCATTCATGTCAGATGAGACAGGAGATCAGGAGCTGGGTCCAGAATCCAAGGTTGGTGAATTAGAGAGGCCATGGGAAGGAAAACCAAATCTGTCGAGGCCAAAAGGAGGCAATGAGAATGACCTTGGTCTTCAACCTGGCAGTTCTGTGAAGGAACGTTGGAATTGGGGGATATGCGTAAAGTAATCCGGGGGGCCAATTGTGGAGAAGAGCATCTCTCAGTGCCCTCCCTCTGTGGGGGGGGGGGGTATTAAGGTAAAATAGCTTCTGTACTTGTTGTTTAGGGGAGGTGCAAAGAGATTGCAACAAGGATGGCCCCACTTGTGGAAAATTAGTTCTGCAACTTTCTAGTTGAGGGACCATTCATGAGGTAATATAGTACACCTGCTCAGCTTCCCTGGAATGTGCATTGCTGAGAGAAAGCAGTTGAAAGACCTTGCCCATTGTCGCACCGTAGTGCTTCTCAACATAGTGGGGTACGATCTGGTTCCTCCTTGTTTGTTGCTAACCAAAGCACTGACATACTGAAAGTCTGTATTGCAGTTGTTCGTGACTGGAGAGCATCATGAAAAGCTTGCAACGCTAAAATCACTGCTCTCATCTCTAGTACATTGATATGCAAATTGGCATCTTCGGGGGACCACATGCCTTGAACTGTCTTTCCCAGGTAATCCCCCCCCCCCCCCAGCTGGGAAACATCCATGGTCACTATGGCCTTGGGCTGCGAGGGAACAAAAGGATGGCCCTGTAGCAGTTGTTCCGACTGGATCCACCACATTAAACTTTTCTTACATGAGCTGATAATTCGCATTGGAATGGACAAGGGTAGTTAAAGTATCGACCACTGAGATGCCAACATCCATTGAGGAATCCTCATGTGAAACCTGGCTAGCGGAACAAGGGTTATCATTGCCACCATTGATCCTAGTGCTTGCAGAACTAGGCGAGCTGAGAACATGGTACTGCAAAGTATCTTTTTGATTGTGACCTTAAAGTATGAACTATGGGAAGGGAGGCTATTGTTGACCTTTTTTCAAATAGCGCTCCTATGAATTCTAGAATCTGAGTTGGCTCTAGATTTGACTTATTGAAATTTATGGTTATTTCTAACGTTGTGCAAGCATGGATAACTTCTTCTGTTGCCATGATGATGAGTTGATGCCTGGTTGGAGCAGTCTCAAGTGAGCTGCTGCCATTGCCATATATTTGGGGAACACTCTGGGGGCTTTGGTGATACCAAAAGGCAGTGCTCTGAACTAATAATGACTGGCTGCTAGCTGTAAGCTTAAGAATCTCTTGGATCACCTGTTTATTTTTATATGAGAGCGCTCATCCTGGAGATCTGTTGAGCATATCCAGTTGTCCTTTTCCAAAAACGGAAGAATGGACTGAACTGTGACCATTCAGAACTTTCTTTCAAATAAATCTGTTCAGGTTGCTAAGATCCAGAATTGGTCTCCAGTCCCGTTTTCTTTGTCAGTAAAAAGAATCTTGAGTAAATTCCAGATCCTTTCTGGTCTGAGGGGACCTCTTGGATGATTCTCTTGTTTAGCAGCTTTTGTATTTGAATGGCTGCTTGATCCCTCTGACTGGATGGAACATCTGGAGTTTTCCTGGAATCTGGAGGAAAAAGGAAAATTCTAGCCAGGCTCTCCGATGCAGACGTTTCAGATCCAAGCCCCCATCAGTCGAGGACAGAATGAAAATTGACATAATCACCAATGACAACATTAGATCTATAGTTTTTAAAATTAGCTTCGGTCTTCAAAATAAGTAAATCAATAGTTTAAAAAGAAAACTGTTCTTGCAGAAAATTAACTAAAGGCACAGCATTCCAAGTAAATTATATAGTGTATATGAAAAATATGAAGTAGGAATAAGTAACTTGTGTAAAAGGATAAAAGCAAAAATAATAGAAAAAAAAAGACTGAACAGACATTTGACAAAAATAAATTACATTTAGCATCTTTTCACAGTATTCTCTATTACTTGTTTTGATGTTTGGTGGGTATACAATATTTTTTACACTATTTAATGTATTTGCAAGCCATCTCTTTAAGAGATGTCCAAGACTTATTTCAGATCTAACCAGTTTTTTTGTAGTGTAGAATTTCATTAGAGCAAATAGTTAACATTTTTAGATCCAGTGAATTTAGGCCTTGGAGAAGGGATATGAATAATGGTAAATTGTAATGCCAGGCCTTATTGTAAAATCAGTTATAACTTGTTTTCATTCCAGGATTTCCAGCAAACTCTGCTAAGTTATACAGGTAGATCTTTTAACACAGTGGCCCTGGTAGTTACCTCTGCAGATGTTTGTGGATCATTGCTACCGACTCCTAAAATTATATTTATCTAAAGGCAGACATCAATCTCCAGCCTGATCTTCATAGGTCATCCCTAGGGGTATGTGGCTGTATGTTATTGAGCTGTGGCTGTTGATGGAAGCTTGGTTGTACCCATTTTGATATCTAAATTTAATGGTCCCTCTTCTGTGTTAGTTTTTATTTTATTTATTTATTTGTGGCCTGCCTGTTTTGCCATTGATAAGTGCATTGTTTTTCATTGTGACATCCGAAAGAAAACAAGTGTTCTTCTAGGCAGTAATGTTCTTTCCAAGGATTTCCAGTTACTGATTTGTTTAGCAGAGGACCTCTGTCATTGACTTGTGGGTATTGTGTAAAATTGTCTTACTACTAGACTACTGTCTTTTCCAGCAGACTTACTGCAACAAGTTTCAAAACTTTGAACTTTCACTTCAGAACACATTCGACAGATGCCATATAACAAAAACAACAAAAAAAAAATGTTCAGTATTAATATATTGAATACAACCTTATGACATTAAACATTTATAAATAGCTATAAACAAACCAGCCGAGGGGAAGGGAGGTGTCAGACAGTTCAAATTTCTGAAGGTTTTATTCTTGTTAGTATAGTATCTGAGTTGCTTGGGAACATCCGGCATACGTAAGATCCTTGTCCCTTATTGTTTGGATCTGGAAGAAACACAGAGATGAACTCAGTGAACCCTTAAACCACTTTACCCATCAAGGATTTTATTTTCAAAGATGACCTTATCTCATTTTTATTGAGAAAGGGTGACTATCCGTAAGAGCTTGCAAGTCTGATATTCTTGCAGTGGTCAGAACAGTGAGGAACACTTGTTTTCAAAGTTAAGAACTTCAGTTCAGCCTGGTCAGCTGGTTCAAACTGTAAAAATTGTAAGGTAGAACAAAACTGTGATCCCAAGAAGGATCCATCTGTGTTCTAGGTGGACAGATATGCAGAACCTCTTTCAAAAAATGTTTGACTTGAGGCAGAGTAAAACGTGGTGATCTAAGGTTAGATGAGCAAAGATGACTGAGAAATGAGTCTTGATACAGTAGAGTAAGGAAGGCCAGTGGATAATAACTCACAAAAATAATTTGGAACCAGTGACATCTGGATTCCAAAAGGGTCCTGGTTCTTGGTTTGGCACCAACTGGAAAATCTTTTCTACTTAGCCATATATGATTTTCTAGTAACATGTTTCTTGGCCTTCTTAAATGTGTTCTGCACATCCTCAGGAAGCAGATGATCAAAGGAATTACAACCCATCATCCAGGCAGTCAGCTGAAGTTGAAGGTTAGAGTGCATCAAGGAACCCGTTTTGTGTAAGTACTTTCTGTGAGGAATCTTATGGTAGTTACCCATGGCCATTTTCAAGATAAAGGAAGGGCTAACCAGTGTTGCCTGGTAGTCACCACAGTTGTCTTTGAGGAGTCCTGATTCTTTAAAATGACCATGGATATCTGTGGAAAGGGTGTACAGGTGTGCAGGAGCATTCTTGTCATGTGAATGAGAAGGCATTTGCCTTCCATGTTTGCAAAGAATCTTGGAGCAGGCATTCTTTAACTGTCTGTTGTGAATGGAGGAAAATAGATCTATTTGAAGAGTTCACCACAGTTGGATCAATTCCTAGAAGGCCGCCAGGTTGTCATTCCATTTTGGGGGTGGGGTCTTCTTTCCTGGTTCTTTTCAACTTGTCTTCAGTAATCTCTAGTTCTTATGGGTTTTGATGAGTTCCTAGGTCATAAACTACCACAGCTAGTCTGCATAACAGAATATGATCTGGTTCCCCCATTTGCTTATGCACTGTATTACTGTGATGTTTTCTTTGGTTAATAGCAGAGGCCCTGGAGTCCATAGATGGTCAGGATTTGAGAGCATTTATTACTGCCATAATTTCTTTGCCATTTGTGTTAGTTTGTCCTGTTTGTTCCACACTTTCCCAAGCATTGTCTGAAGCGTATGTGTTTGCAGAGTAGGAGCTGGAATACGGAAAGGAAGACCTGGGTTGAGAGATAATTGGTCCACCCACTAAAATTGCTCCCTTTTGCCAAACTCAAAGACTGGGATATGAAGAAAAAGTGGGTGCTGTTGGTGGGTCCAAACTAAACTGAGGAACCACTGAATTATTCTCATGTGAAGTATGGACAAAGGAATCATGAGCATTGTTGAGCCCATGAAACCCAGAATCCTGATATATTCCCCGACTAAAGTCAGACACTGGTTCAAGAAAATCAGAAATGTCTTTGTAAAGGTCTGCTTTGTCCTGAGGAAGAAAATCCATCACAAGTGTTGCATCTACAAGGCATCCCAGAATTACTGTACCTGTGAGAAGGTATGAGAGAGTGTTTCTGTATGTTCGCATGGAAGCTGTGACTGAGGAGGTGGTCCTCTATCCAGGCCAGAGATTCCTGACATTCTGCGACATTCTGCAGATATCAGTCAACTAAATATGGAAAAATGTGACTGTCTGATGACCTGCAGTGAGGTATTCCCAGTGCTATACACTGTATAAACGCCCTTGAAGCTGTAGATAAACCTATGCGAATGCAGGGAAGACATGCAGACTCAGCACAGAAGCTGAGAATCAAACCGGAGAACCTCTTTCTGTGAGGCGACAACATTAACTACTGCACCAATGCACTAGAACCACAGATGAGCAGAGTATCTAGTATTTATTAATGCAAGTTAAAACTTTTGTATACAGTGCTGCTTCATGCAAATATTTTCATGACAAAACAGTTTCATTTAAAAGCAAAATCACATGATAGTTAATTTCCTGCCTTTATTTATACATTCTTAAGTCTAAATATAAAATACTCATAAATATCTAAAAATATTAATGTACATTATAAAGTCCTACATTTAAACCCATTTCATCTTTATAACTGGTTTAATACTAGTGTGCCCATTCAGTCCAGGAAAGTGATGTGCCATAAACTCATTGACCTATTTATATTCTGCGTGTTCTGTATTTACTTTCATCTCTGCTCCTTGTACTTTGTTCTATAACTTGTAACATTGCAAAAAGACATTGTATGCAGAAGTCTTAACTTTCATTAATAAATATTACATACTTTGCTCATTTATGGTTCCAGATGTAATAAATCCTGTCGGCTGACAAATTTAGCTCCAATTTTAATCCCCTTTCCCCCCAGACACCCTTCAGGAAATACTATCCGCCGTAACTCCACCAACTGTCACTAGGGAACAGGTCGTCAATTTATTCTCAGAGGCCACAAGCTCTGCATCAGTGTGCCCTGATAATATCCCAGCATGCCTCCTTTAATAGCACAAAATGTAACCTTTCAGGGCCACTAGAATCTGTGTTTCACTGTAGCCTCCAGACAGGCTTCATGAAAAGTAAATGAAGGACTACAGCTGTCACCTGTACAGGGTGGGCCTTGTATAGACCTTGGTAACTACAGACCTGTAAGTCTGATTAGGCTCATATGCAAAGCCAAGGAACATATCACAAAAATGATAAGCCATGACATGGAAAGCTTTCAGACACTGGATCCGAACTAGTTTAGTTTGGTCAAGGGAAGGTCATGTCCACTCAACCTGGTGGACTTCTTCAAGAAGGTCACCAAAGCACTGGATGATGGCAAAATGCTGCGCATTGCCTACCTTGGCCTAGCCAAAGTATTTGACACCATACCCCACTCGAGCATTGTAGCCAAACTCGCAAAAGTAGGTATAAACTTCTGTGTCATCCCCTGGATAGCTAGCTGATTCAAAGATACTGAAGAAAGTGATTGATGTTGACAGGGCCTGGAAGGCATCCGACCTTACCCCACGCGCAGTGGTATCCCTGAAAAATCGCAAAGTCCCCAGAGCTGCTTAGGATGGGAAAGCATGGGGACTGGCCATCCTGGGAAGCCAAGTCAACATTCAGACTGAGCGGTCTAAACTGGGACATTTCTGTGTCCCAAAGACGATGTTTGGGATTCTGGGACAGAGACTTCCAAACTGGGACTGTACTGGAAAAACTGGGACCGTTGGTCACCTTGAGTATTCCAAACAAGTGGGTGTTCACAGCAGACATCAGCTGGGGTACCAAAGCTTTTTCCCTTGCCTGGAACATAAGTCCAATATATGACCTTAGCTTGCAAGCATAGGATATATTAACATACATACGAGTACAGACCATCTTGCCATGAGCCTGAACCTAGGACTTGCACTCTTCTGTGTGATCTTCATCTGGCTGTGTTAATCTTCTTGGATTCTTGCAAGTGCCCCACTGGGGAACCTTCCTTCTTGCCTAGATTGTTTTGCAGTATTTTTCTTCAATGTCAGCTAGGAGGGGAAAGCATGTGTAGTAGGTAAATTCCCTACAAAGGCTTCCATACACAGTGACTTTTCTGCCTTGACGCAGAACACTATTATAAAACTTGCTCTATTTACCAATCCTTTGTGCCCAAGACTCTGCATTACTGTCTTCTTTGAACACTTTCTTCAAGACACTACTACAAAGGTGTCTGGCCCACTCTAAGATGGTGGACCCCACCACAGCGAGCATACCTCTACCTCAAAATAAAAAACTCTAGAGGCTTAGGCCTGACATGCAGTCTGCCCAATCTGATTTCAAAGTACCCTCAACATTACAAAACCCATAGTATGTCTGACTGTACCTCAGACACCCTATATCTTGACTCCACTGGAGACCAGTATGACATCAGAGGATCACAGACTCAGAGATTGTTACTTTTGCTGAGAAGAGGGAACCACACATTTATTTCAGAGGGACTGAAAGGCTTTCTGCAAATTTTAGTTAGGGAAGCAATTCCTGGCAAACTGAGATGTCAGGGTTCAGAATCTCCACACTTGGTTCAAGCAGGCTTCACCCCTAGAAAAAACACTACAGAAAACCAGTCACGTTTCCTATACTCCTTGTAGGGAGTAGCGGATAGACTTTTCTCAGGGCTTGTTTAAAACTATTATGGCCCTCAAACAGTCCTACATTGCTGCTCCTCCTCCTGCCATTCCACTGAATGTTACTCTGGAATCTTCTTCCTATGAAGAGTACGACAACTCAGATTCTGATGACCATTAATTATCCTACTACTCTCAAATTCACTGTCCTAGCCAGGTTCCCTCAGATGATGCGGTTGCCCTTTCTTCTGCCCCCCCTTTGGAAGAGGTGTCCTTCAGGGAGACCATTTTAAATATGCTAAAACATTTTGAATGGGAGTCTAGGCAAATCTCTGTCCAAAAGAGGTACTGTAGCCTTTTAGAGGTGGGCACTCCAGCCCTCATTCCTGTCCCTCCAGTTCTTGTGGCCTTTTTGGATGCTTTAGTATCCACTTCCTCAGCTCGTAACTCACAGCCTCCTGCTTCCAAAGGCCTGACAGATTCTGTTATGTTCCTGAGGATCTTAAGTTTCTCTTAAAAATCCTGTAGCTCATCTTTCAGCAGTCTCCTTATTTTCTGACAAACCTAAACTACTACCCAATAATAATTATATTCCTTCAGACAAGGATAGCAGGGCTATGGATAGGCAAGTTAAAAAGGTTTACCCTTCTACTGTGGCCTTCAGGCCAACAAATCATTAGACACCTATAACCAAATACTTTTTGTCCATACCTAATAGTTTAAACAAGGCAGTGGTGGACATACAAGGTACAGAGTCTAAAAGAAATTTTGTGCTTCTCGAGTCAGGCCACTCGAGTGGCCAAGCATACTATAAAATGCAGCTATGATGCTGTTTGAGCCTCCTCCACAGCAGCTGATACTGGTGCAGTCATCCATAGATATGCCTGGTTACTCAACCAGCCCATGCCAGATGATTTTAAGGCTAACCTCTTTAATTTCCCCTTGACAAAAAAAAATCTTATTTGGAACACTGGAAGCTAGCCTATTTAAAACCTTACAGGAAGAAGGTAAAACTGTGAAAGACTGCAGAAAATCCTTCCTACCTCTGTACCCAGATAAGAATTACCCAGCCAATCCTACATCCTTTGTTAGAAACAAAGACCTTCCCATAAACACAAGAAGGCACCCAGGAAAATATTTCTAGTAAAAACTCTAAGGGGGCCTAGAATTGGGGGGTCTTCTTTTTCTGATAAGTCACTGACTGTCTTTCTAATCCCCACCTCCTCCTCCTCAGTCCTGCCCTACCCCTCTCAAAAAGGTTCACTGTGTCCATTTTAAATTGCAAAACGATTACCACAGACCAATAGATACTACCACAGACCAATAGATACTATCAGTCATAAAAAAGGTTAAGCTTTGTGATTTAAAGAACTACCTCCCTTCAAAGACATTCCACTACCACCCCACAACCAGTTAAATCATCATCATCCCATTCTAAAAGAACTGCAGTCCCAAAGCACTATAGAGACAGTTCCTGTTCAGAGTCTGTTCCACACAGTTTCTGGTTCAAATGAAAATAAGGGCAATTGAGACCCATACTGGATCTTTCTCTGCTCAATACCTTCTTCAAGGTTCCCAGTTGCAAAATGCTTTCCCTTCAGTCCCTGCTACCCTTTAGTCTTTGCAAGGTTTTCATGTTTCCTTGGATCTGAACAGCTAAGCTCCTATTATATAGACTTTTGCTGGATGCAGGGAATACAAATATTCCCCTAATTAGACAATCTGCTTATCCAGGCCTCTTTACCTCAGACCTTACTGCAGCACCTCCAGTTCACTTTAAACCTTCTCCTGCAACTGGGATTCACTGTCAACTTAAAAATAAATAAGTAAAATCTTCCCCTCAGTTCATCCAAGACCTGTTTTTCTGGGTTGCGGACTGGACACACAGAACATGCAGATCTTTCCTCAAGAAAAGGTACAGAGCCTTACAAATTACCAGGGAGATTCTTCAAGCACTACTATTAATGGCAGCAACTATACCAATGCTTCCTTTTGCCAGGTTGCATATGAGGAAGTTTCAGTTGTACCGGAAAAATGTATTGTTTCAGCTTTTTCAACCCCTGGACATGCAGATCTCCATTACCCCTTGTCTGAAAATGGAGATCATAGGGTGGGTGTCACAGGTGAACTTCAGTCTAGGGTTGCCTTTCAAGGCACAGACTCCAAGACGTGAATTGTACGCAGGTGCCTCTAACAAGACCTGGGGGACATGTATGGGGTTCCACAAGGTCTAGGGCCATTGGTAGTTAAAATTCGAGAAAGAACACATCAACCTGAAAGAGATGAAGACTCTCATTCAGGCCCTGCAGGTTTTTGCCCACCTCTGAAAACCAAAGCCTCTACTAGTGTTCACAGACAATGCAACAGTTGTGGCACACAGTTGAGGAGGAATGAGGTTATACCAGATGCCTTAACTGAAATCATTGTTGCAGTATTCATCACAGATGGGTTTTCATTGCCGACATCTGGCCAGGGTAGCAAAGCTTTACCTTCCTCAGGGTATTCATGCGACATATGACCTCAGCTTATGTGTCAGGATACAAGGGCAGATGTATGAGCGAGATCCTTGAACTGCCCTGCTGCCAGCCCATATGCAGGCCGTGCATCTGTTGGACTGGTTGTTGGTACTATTGCTTTGTTAATCGTTGTCAGGTAAGTGTCCCATTGGGGAACCTTCCTTTTTTTGTTTCCTAGAGCTTCAGTTTAAAATTGTTAGTATGCAAGTTTTTGTAAGCAATCCACCTACCAGCTCACACAATACCCCTCCTATCAGAACATGACTACTAATCATGTTCCATTTGTTAATTGTTACAAAGATCTTCAGATCAAGACTAGCCTTGCTTAATACATTTGTTGAAAATCAGTAATTGAATTGCCTAGCTCAATGTAAGATGATGGGTTCTCGGGATCCCAAAGTCCCCCCCCCCCCAGAAGAAACTCAGAGACCCCAAGATGATTCCCAGTCCAATATCTTTGAGTCAGACGTACTCTCTGAGGTGGTCTGACCACAGTACATCCGATTATGTTTTAGATACTTACTGCCATGACCACATTGGAGGCCAGTATGGCCCCTGAGGCTTTTCAGACTGTAGATACCTTGAATGAGCCACATCTCATCTCAGAGGGTGCACACACAATCCCTCAGATCCTTGGATAGGAGGAGGTCCTGGTATGTTTACTGAAATGAGACAAGATTCCGAACCTCCAAGGCTCGTGCAGGCGGACATCACCCATGAAAAGTAACAAAAAAAATCTGATGCCCCCTAAACCTTTCAGAGAAAAAGAATGGATGGACTTTTCCCAGAGCTTACTTAAAACTATCATGGCCCTTAAGCCGCCTCCTTTTGTGACCCAGCTATCTCGAGCCACACCGCAAAAGCATGCCTTGAATTTTTCCTCATCTGAAGAGGATTATAAAGCAGATTCTGATCATTCTCTGGATTACTTTTCACAACTCCACTTTCCTGAGCAAGTCTCCCTGGAAGAAGGGGACTCCCTTTTACCTGACTCTGCTTTGGCAGAGGCTTCCTTTGGCAAAACTATCCAAAGCATGATGAGACATTTTAAGTGGCAGTAAAGGCAAATCACTTGCATACAAAAGAGTTACTACAGTCTTCTGGAGATGGGTACTTTGTCTCCTTCGCCAGTACCCCCAGTCCTCAAAGCTCATCTTGATGATTTTCATAATTCTTCTTTAACATATGGCTGTCAGCCACCTGCTCCTAAAAGACCTGACAGATTTTATAGAGTTCCTGATGAGCTTTAAAAAAAAACTGTATAAAAATCCCATGGCTGACCCTGCAGAAGTCTCTCTATCCCTTTCTCTCTCTCACCTCTGATAAGCCATCCAAGCTGCATTCCCACTGCTAATGCCCTCCCCTCAGACAAGGACAGCAGGGTCATGGATAGGTGGGGTCAGAGAGTTTACACCTCTTTCACTTTAGCATTCAGAGAAATTAATACCTGCTTTCTGTACTACAGTCTCTGCATAAGGTCATGTCTGAACCTCAGACAGCAGATTCTAAAAAGCAAATGCAGTCTGCTCTGCCCCAAGCCACCCAAGTAGGCAGACAGCATCAAATGCTTTGAGTGTCTAGGGCTGCTGCCACTGGCTCTTTGATCAGACAGTATGCATGGCTATGGGGTTAACCCATCCCTGAAGACTTCAAATCTAAACTATTGGATTCACCCTTGGACACTGACCTGTCTGGCCTACAAGTCTTTTAGAGCAAGGCAAGACCATGAAAGACTACAGGCCAATACTACTCTCTACAGTCCCTAAATATTATAAGCGTTATCTGTCAAAATCCACTTACTTTGAGGGATCCTAGGCCCTCTCACAAAATTGAAGAGTGCCTTGGAAAGGATTTTGTCGTCCCACAGAGGGATTCCCTTTCAGGGAGGCCTCCCTTTGGGAGCAAAACTGTGACTATCCTCCTCTACATTCACCCCCTGTCAAAAAGACTGTGCATTTCACTTCCATTGTGGGATGTGGTTCATACATACAAATAAGTTGTGACCATTGTCAGAGAAGGCTTTGCCATGTATTGGGAAAGTGTCCCTTCACTAAAAGGGATTCCTAATCCTTCATCCAACCAGCTTTCCTTGATTGGTCCCATTATTCAGGATTTGCGAGCTCAGGGCACCTTAGAAGTACCTTCATCCTTCATAGGAAAATGTTTATTCCAGAATTTTTCTTATTCCGAAGAAAGAAGGGCAGGGGACGCCCATCCTGGACCTTTCCCTGCTAAGCGCATTTCTGAAAGGGCCTACTTTCCGAATGCTTTTTCTATACGCCTTGCTGCCATTTATTCTACAGACATTTCTAGTGTCTCTAGACCTCAAGGATGCCAGTTTTCACATCTGCATCTGTCTGTCTTGCAGGAAATTCTTCAGGTTCTTCTCTGGCTCCTCTCATTTTCAGTTTACTGAGTTGCCCTGTGGTCTTTCCATTGCCCAAAGAGTTTTTACTAAGTGTCTAACCCCTGTTATAGCCATCAGGGGAATTGAAATTTTCCCCTACCTGAATGATCTGTTGATTCAGGCCCTGTCGACAGACACTCTGAGTACTTACATTTTACAGTATGGACCTTAAACAGTCTGGGATTCACCATCAGTTTCAAGCAATGTCCTCTTACTCCCACTCATGACTTAGTCTTCTGCGTTGCAGGCTAAACACAAGTGTAATGCATACCTCTCTTCCTCAGGAAAATGCCCAAAGCCTGGTAAGTTACGCCCCCAACCCCTGGCTCAGTGACTCACTGCACTACAAGGGAAATACTCAGGGCTCTGGGGTTCATGGCTGCATCCATCACAATTATCCAGCTGGCCAGGGTGCATATGAGAGAAAGTCATTGGTACCTGAAATCTGTGTTGACCCAACACTCACACCCCTTGGACACCTTGATCTCTCTGTTGGGCAGCATCAGGAAAGAGTATCTCTGGCTGGAGGCGCAGGTTTGTCTCAGCCAGGTCTTCTCATTCAGCCCGGTTCCGTACAATCAAACTTTCCACACAGATTCCTCAGACAGGGCTCGGGGGCCTGGATAGTTTCTCACAAAGTGCAGGAGAAATAGCCACCCTCTCTTCTGAAGGAACACATCAACCTGAAAAGAAAAGAGCCCTTCTGCGGGCTATGCAGACCTTATTGCACCCTTGGAAACCTGGCACTCTTCTGGGGTACATGGACAACACCACAGTGATTTGGTACATAATTCAAGGAGGCACAAATTCGTGCCCCTTGTGCAGATTGGCACAGAAGATTTTGGCAAATGGCCACTATATTGAACATTGCCCTCACACTAGCTTACATTCCCTCAATAGAAAATGTGTTGGCAGACTCTCTAAGCATGGATCTCGTGAACCCCCACATGTGGCCTTCTGAGCAGACCTGTCTTCAAAACAATCATACACTACTGGGACACTCCACAGACAGACCTCTTTGCGTCTCCAGAATGTCACCAACCCTCTGTTCTGTACCAGGACCCCTTCTCCTCTGTTCTGGAAGACAGACACCTCTTTCCAGAGGACAGGGAGGTTCCTATATGTCTACCATCCACTGCCACTTATTCCAAGGGGCCTTATACAAATCCAAAAGGACACTCCAAATCTGCTTCTCCTGGCCTCTTAATGGCATCCTGTTCCATTTATCAAAAGGAAACCACTGGAAAATTCCAGTATATCCAGACCTAATCACACAACAGAAGGGTTGGCTTTTAAATCCCCAACCTAGCCTCTCTGTGTCACTCTGCGGATGATTTGGTTCTGATCCATAAAAGACGCTTATTTCAGAGGAAGTGGTGCAGGTTTTACAGGAGTCTGGGAAACAGAATGCCAGGGAATCATACACCGCCAAGTGGAAATGATTCAACACTTGGTGCTACAAGCACAGATTGGAACCACACTTATCAGTAACTCTGTGAGCTTCTGCATTCTGGGTTGGCTTACTCATTAATTAAAGCACATTTGTCAGCCCTCGGTACCCATTTACCTCCTAACCCTTCTCTTGTGTCCAGGACACAGAGTAAAGCTCTACTTGAAAGTTTTAAGTCTTGCACCTTAAGCCTCTAAAAGATACTGATTACTCCACCATGGGATCTTAATCTTGTTCTGGAAAAACTTACTTTACTCCTGTCTGAGCCAGCCGCATAAGCTGTTTTAAAGTTTTGCATATGGAAAACCGTCCTAATAGCTCTAAACTTGGTTCCTAGGATGTCTGAGCTCCAGGCACTCACAGCTACTCCTCCATCCCTTGTATATCACAAGGACAGAGTAACACTTAAGACCAGTCCTTCTTTAATGCCTAAGGTTGTGAATGAGCTGTCCCTCAATCAAACCTTGACCAACATTCCTTCTTTCCTAATCCTCACAATAGAGGGGAACGAGTCTTACATTCCTTAGATATTCACAGGCAGCTGAGATTTAGTTTGGAGAAAACTAGGGCAGCCAGAAAAACTGACTAGCTATTTTTCTTTCATGGATGCCAAGCATGGGCCAACCAGTCTCATAGCAAACCACTGCATCCTGGATATCAAAGGCTATTTTTTTGTGTTATTTACAACTTGGTAAATCCCAGCCTTCCTGCTGTAAAGCACATTCCACTCAAATAGTTCTCTTTTCTGGTGCTTTCTATAAAGGGGTTGATGCCAGGTCCATCTTCGAAGTGACCGCTTGGTCCTTGATGCACACCTCCACCAAGCACTACAAGATTGATGCCCTCTCCAGGTCTAGGATTGACTTTGCCAGACCAGTGATTTTTAGGCTGTGGGACGGTTTTTCAAGAAACTGCACTTTATTCAGCTGCTTTTACTGTACTTGTGTCCTTAGTGTTCAATTGCATTTAATCTGCTGCATTTATTACTGTGTTAGTAGCCTGATTACATTGTAACTGTTATTCTAACCTTCTTAGTTCTGTTTTAATCACTTGGGCTCCAAACTAGTTACCTTACATAAGAAAGGTTTGAGGTTTACACTCTTGTGGCAGGAGAAGTAGCCTACACCCTTCTGAGTTGGGAATTGCTGGTTGAAAGCTTATTGTGTCTTCTGTTCTAAAATTTCTTAGTTCTGGTTTAAACGATTGGACTCCAAACCAGTTATTTTACATTATGAAGGTTTCTGGTTTACACTCTTGTGGGAGGAGAGGGTAGCCCCCACCCTTCTGAGTGGGAATTGCTAGTTGAAGGCTTATTGTGTCTGTTCTAAAAGTCTTCTTTCAAACTGTGTAGACATCAATCTCTCACAGTGCAAGTCCCCTTAAAATACCCTTACTGTCTATATGCAGAGTTTTTTTTTAACTACTAGAGCATCTAGTTTGCACATAGCTAAGCCTTGCTTGTCTAGTTCATTGTCTTATTGACCTATTCAATATTTAAATTTTTGTCTTTCCTCCCTAGTAGCCATTGATATGCACTTCCCAACTCTCCGTCTGGCCAGTTTGTTTGAGATGGTTATTTTGATGCATTATAGCAATTGCCTCATGTGCAGTGACAACCTACTTATTCTTAATGAAACAGATAAAGTATGCAAGAGGTGTAAATACACTTTAATGATGGAGGAAAGCACTCTCATACAACTAAACTAATCCTGTAGAGGTTGTCAGTGACACTTGCACCACACCTACTGCATAGGGTGAAGACCCTACACATAAAACTACTTATCCTGAGGTACTTAAGGTAACCTTCCTAAAACACTAAGACCTCTTGCACAGTACTGTCAAAAAATGGGTCCTCAGCTATTATGTATACTCTCTACTAGAACACCACACACAGCTACACATAGTAACACTGTATCCAGTGCCTGTACTGCAAAGCCCTTAAGGCAAACCAATGCACAGCCAAATTTCCTGGTCATTGGTGATTCTTTAGTGAGGCACACTGATGTCCCCTTCACCAGACTAAGGACAGAGTCACAGGTTATCTACCTTTCTAAGGCTGGGATCCATCAAGTTACACAGGCACTCAGGTCACTGAATCACAGGTACCAGTTTGATTCTGTCATGGTCCATGTAGTTAAAGACCTGAGAAGTACCTCCCTTGACTATATGAAGTGAAACATGATCGAGATCGCAGATTGTGTCTCAGGCAGATATAAGCCTAGCACTGAGCAGCATCCTACCTTCTCCAAGGATGATGCCACTTTAACAGAAGAAACTGATTGATTTTACCAGTTGCCTTAGCTTTTGATGTCAGTCCAAGACCATATGTGACCGCCTGGGAGGACATGGTAGACAGAGCATGCTGCTTTGCCAGTGATGGTCTGCACTTCTCCCCTCTAAGCTTTCAGATACTCGCAAAAAAGCTTTCTATCCCCATGGTGCCTTTGTTAGGCGATGTCAAACTGATAAACCTCCCAACTTAACTGAGTCTATGAAGGAATATCTAAATGTGGTACTACTCAATACTAGAAGTCTTAGCAAGAAACTCCACTTACTGCAAGCCTTCCTCTCCCCAGAGAGGGTAGAGATCTGTTTAGTAACAGAGACATGGTTTAAAGTTGCAGAGAGTTCCCCAGCAATGCAAGGTATAGTGCCTTTCACACCTTTAGACCAGCTACTGCATAGGAGGGAACTGAAGTGGAAGAGTCTTGGTCTATATTAAAACCAACCTCACATCCAGACTAGTTAGTGTATGACCCACTGGAACTCATACATGTGCAACTCACCATAAACAGGGTCTCATACCACATTCTTGCAACTTATAGGTTCCCTTCCATGTCCCAGGAAACTCAAGCTACCTATCTCAGTGTAACAGAGTTCCTCACTGTTCAACCCAATACGATATTCGTTGGGGGATCTCTGCTACCTCTCTATAGATTGGGAATCCTACACCATTTGTAATGCACAAGCCCAGAGATTCCTAAGCTTTATTACCAACATTCTTGAATAGTTGGTCCATTCTCCTACCTGGCATCCAAAACCAAAAAGTATAAAGGTCACACAGACAAGCCAATTACTAAAAACTACAAGAAAACTGTAGCCAAAATTGAGTTTTCACTATGTGATACCTTAACCCTCTTGTAAGAGGCCGCTGGGATATATGCAGATGATGCCTAAGGACATCATGTTTCAGCTACATGACTTGTGAATGTCCATGATTTTTTACTTTCTCTTTCCAAGTCTTTGTGGATACATTTCAGGCCAATAAGAGCAAACTCCCCTAGGTGTGGACATGCATGTTTTGACGACCTTATCAGCACAGTATAAGTGGAGTTTTGGCTGTACTTCAGAAATACAGGGTCTTTACACCCAGGTGATGTCCATTACCAGTAAGGTGTCTGCAGAATATCCTAACATCCAAAATCAAACAGTAAAAAAATCACACAGACAAACCATTTGGTAAAGCTAGAGTTTTCACTTTGCTGATGATGTCATTAGAAGGCTGAAAAGTATATGTACACAGCTAGTGGGGTTTGGCTTTACTGGCCTGAATGTGTCCATAAAGACTTAAAAAGTAAAAAGTCATGGAAATTCAGAAGCCATATAGCTGAAACAGTTTGTCCTTAAGGGTCATTTGCATATATCCCATGGGCCTCTATTACTGGAAGTTTAAAGTATCACATAGTGAAAATTCTAGCTTGGCTAGCTTCCTCACCCAGTGTAATGTCTTCGCTTGTCAGATCTGACCATAAGGCAGTATTCCTTGAAATAAAAGTTAAATCCACAGATACAATGAAACCAAAAAACTTTTAGGAACTATTCCATGGGTAACCTTTCTCTATTACGTGATACCTTAGTTAAATTCCAAGTACCCAGAAAAAACGTAGCATATGCAAAGTTATTTACAAAATCTCTGCACAGCTATATTGATAGCTGTGTAGAGCGAGCTGTGCCTTGTCATATTAAGAATAAGACAAACCCAAAAGACAAGCCACCTTGTTGGAATCCTGGTATCAGTCGAAGAAAAAAAAACATGATCAAGTGTAGGAGGAACAAAGCTATGCATATACTACAAGCCCCCTGACCAATCTAAATAGGCAGCTAAAGATTAATTAATACTTCAGAAGCTAAATTTGAAGAAAAATAGCTTCATAAAATGCAGCTATGATGCTGCTTATTGCCTCTCTTTTAGGGCTACTTCTGCTTTTGGTTCTGTGATGAGGCTTTATTCTTGGCTACGTCTACAGGCTTTTCCTGATATTAAAACCAAGCTTTTGGATACCCTTCTAGATAATAAAAATCTTTTTGGGACAGCTGCTGCTGACCTATTTAAGCCCCTTTAGGATAAGGGTGTAATGCCTTGCAGGAATGCAAACATATTGTTCTCTCTCTTATCCTCAAATTCCAGAGGATTTGCCATTCTAAGTCCACCTTTGTTCACAGACAGACCCGTCCACCTCCCACAGGTAAGAATGGATCTAGGTGTATTCCTCCTGCTAAATCCCCTCAGACAATTTAGTCTCAGAAGTCTTCCTTTCAGGACAAGTCTGTCTCTGTTTGACCTCCTCTTTCCCCTGAGCCAAGTCCTCTGTCTTTCTGCCTTTCTCTGTCCCTTCCAAATTGATATCTGATCACCTTGAACACCTGGGTGCTGTCTATAATTCACCAGGGATATTTCAGGATTTTGGAAATCTGTTTAGACTCTTCTTGGGCCTTCTACATCTTCCTTTGGAATAGCTTCCTCATTTTCCAGAGGTTTTGCAGTCCCTTTTGGATCAGGGCACCATTCCTTTTCCAATTTGGAATGGAGTTTTACTCCAGAATGTTTTTGGTTCCTCAAAAGGAGGGTACCTGGTAACCCATTTTGGATCGTTCTCTGCTCAACACCTTTCCCAAGGTCCCTTCTTTCCGATTGCTGTCTCTTCAGACCTTGTTTCCTGTCCTTCCCCAGCTCTTCTTGGCTTCCATGAACCTCAAGGATGCCTACATTCACATCTGCATTCACCCTCTGTTCAGGAAATGTTTGTTTCTCTGTTCCTTTCATTTTCTTTTCTCTGCTTTGCTCTTTGGCCTTTCTACTGCCTCAAGGGTATTCACCAAATGCCTTGCTTCTGTCATTGCCTTTTGCAGACTTCAAGGGATAGAGATTTTTCCCCTCTCTGGATGACCTACTCCATTCAGGCTCCCTCTCCCAGTAGTCTCTTGCAAGATCTCCATTTTTATCATTTGTCTTTTGCAGAGTCTGGGATTCACCATAAAACTTAGGAAATTTGCTTTGATGCCCTCCCGATATCATAATTTCCTGGGGTGCTGGCTTCAGACTCTCTCTGTTGGCTTCTCTTCCTGCTGTAAAGGTTTTGTTTCTGACAAACGTTTTCCATTCTCTCCTTCCTCTGTCCTCTGCAGTTTTATGGCCTCCACTACTCCCATGCTTCTTCTTGCCAGGCTTCATATAAGGAAGCTACAGCAGTACCTCAAATCAGTGTGGCTTGAACATTGCCACCCTCTTGAAACCCCTGTTTCTCTTCTTCCTTGCCTCAAACTCGAGTTTCAGTGGTGGATTCAGCAACTCACTCTCAATCCTAAGTTTCCCTTCCAGACTCCAATTCTATCTCAAGAACTATACACTAATGCTTCAGACTTGGGGGCTCTTGTGGCTCTCTAAAGGTCCAGGGTCTCTGGCCTCCTCATCAGAGTTCAGATTGTATCAAGATAAGAGATGAGTGCTCTGCTTCTGGCTATGCAAGCTTTTCATCTCCCTTTCCAGCCTGGCCCCCCTCAGTTTTCACGGGCAATGCCACTGTGATGTGGTACATCAACAAACAAGGGGGGGCATGAGGTCCTATTTTTTTTACAGATTAGCTCTTCAGGCATGGGCTCTAGCTATCCAATATCAAGTGACTCTTCAAGCAGTCTGCATTCCTTCAGAGCACAGTCTAGTGGCAGACTCCTTGAGCAGATCCAGCACACAGGCTCATGAATGGATACTTCAGAGATGTGTTTCTGGATATAGTCTATCAGTGGGGTATTTCTCAGATAAATCTTTCTGCCTCACCTCTGAACGGACAACTTCCTTTTTTCTGTTGAGTACCAAGTCATCTGGCTTGGATAGTGGACACCCCATCTTTTCCTTGGGTAGGAATGTTTCTATATGCCTTTCTCCCCTTTCACTATTACCTAGAGTTCTGCAGAAATTCAGGCAGGAGTGTCCCAAAATCATGCTGGTAAGTCCTTTTCGGCCCAAACAACATCGATTCACCTCCTTTATCACTTCTCCAGGGTCTATCACCACAAGTTACCTTACCAGGTGGATCTTCTCACACAAGACAAGGGATCTCTTATCCATCCTCACCTGTCAACTCTTCAAACGACACTGTAGCTGATATGGTTTTGATTCCTTTTCAGCACCTCTTTTCTGAGGACATGCTCTGGGTTTTAGAGGAGGCCAGGAAACCCACTACCAGAAAATCATGCATGTCCAAATGAAAGAGATCTTCTGTCTGGTGCCTCTCTTGCCATCAGGATCCCCTGTTGTTGGGAGATCCTCTAGTTCTCATTTATTTGATCTGGTTGGTTGACATATTCTTCAGTTAACGCTCACCGTTCAGCAATTTCTGTTTGTCTGCCCTTAAATCGTGCTGTGGCCTCTCATTTTGAGGTCAAGCAATTCCTTAAAGGCATCCATATCAGGCCTCCCAGAAAGCCTATTCTGCTTTCTTGGAACTTCAGTTTTATACTTGAAAAATTGACTCAGGCTCATTTTGAACCTGCTAATTCAGCTTCCTTTCAACATTGTACTTGGAAGACTGTTCTGTTAGCTATCACTTCAGACAAGACAATGTCCGAACTTCAGACTCTCATGGCTATTCCCTCCTTTTTTAGTTTTTCAGAGAGACTCTCATAGGTTCATAGGTTTATACTAGGCTATCTGCCCTAAGGCATTTATAAGCCTAGCCCAAATTTTTGTGGCTTACGCCACCCCTTATATGAAAAAATACTGTGCCCATTAGTTTCTTGTGCCTCTGTCCAGCAGTGACACAGAGATGATTCCCAGGATAAACCTACGATCTCCCATCCACAGGTCAAGATTTCTCTTGAACAGAGCCAGCGAGGTGCTCTGCCTCACATGGATCAGGATTTTATTCCACAGCATAGGGAGTCTCTGAGGGATAAATCTATCCCTCCAGCACGTCCTATTTATATCCGTGCTAAGGTTTAAGTCGCTTGCTCTAGTGGTTTTGGTGGATTTGGATTTTTGAGGTGGAGCATGTCCATTAATTCCGGGTTGGACATGGCCTTGTATGTCAGGCACATGTCACCTCTGAGCAGACGGTATGCAACTGAATAGAGCTGGAGTTTCTTCAATCTGGCAGCATATGACAGATTTTGGAGTCCCTTTATCCTTTTGGTGAGGAACTTTTGGGGTCTCTCCAATTGCTGCAGATGTCGGGTGAGATGCATCCCGAATGGGGCATTGTACTCAATCATTGGTCTGATAAGTGAAGAGTACAGGGGAACAATGACCTCACTAGATCTGGATGTGAATCCCTTCATGATCAGGTGGGCAATGTAGAAGGTCTTTCTAACCACTTTAGCAACATGAGTGTCAAAAGAAAGGCCACTGTCAACCTGGGTCCCCAGGTCCCTGATAACCTCTTCTGTGCTTAGTGGATTGCCACCTATACGGTAGCTTGGGGTTACCTTGTTTTTTCCAAAGGGTATGACTATACATTTTTTGGCGTTCAACTTCAGGCCATGGCTCTGGCACCAGGTATCTGTTTCCGTGAGTCCCTTCTGAAGGATATCCGTGTCCGATGCACTTTCCACTATGGCGCCCAGTTTGCAGTCGTCTGCAAACTTTGTCAGCCAAAGTCCTCCCATGTTGGCCTGTACTTCTGAGAAGTAGATGCCGAACAATAGGGTGCCAAGGACCGAGCCCTGTGGGACACCACTTGTGACCGGCTTGGAGTCTGACATAGCGCCAGCAACTCTAACCCTGTGGGTTCTGTCCTTAAGCCAGTTTGCAACCCATCTTGTGACATATGGGTTTACATTTAAGCTGGTAAGTTTTTCTACAATACCCGAGTGGGGTATTGTGTCGAAGGCCTTTGCAAGGTCAAGGTAGGCTGTATGGGACTGCCTTTCCCTCATCAATGGCCTTGGTGACTGTTTCGAAAAAGTCGACCAAGTTCAAAAGGCATGATCTGCCCTTGACGAAGCCAAACTGGGTCGGGTCCAATGTCTGCAAGTCCCCTATATCTTTGTTTATGAGTTCCATTATGATCCTCTCCATAGCTTTGCAGACTAGACTTGTTAAGCTTATGGGGCGGTAATTACCAGGGATATAGTCTTTTATGTCAAAAAGATTTGATTGTGTTGTTCCTGAATCAGGCTATTCACCTTCCTTTTTTTTTCCTTCTCTATAGTCTGCTAGTAAGAAGGTTCTTCACACCTTGCATCTTTATAGGCAGGTGAGTTTTTTTTTTTTTTTTTTTTTTTTTTTTTTTTGATAAAATGAAGGCAACTCATAAATCTGAGCAGCTTTTTGTGTGTTTTCATCCCAGGACTTTGGGTTTGGCTGTTACCAAGCAAACTCTCTCATCTTGGATTTCTAAGTCCATTTGTTTTTGTTATTCCTTTTGTGGCAAGTGTCCTCCTTATTCTGTAAAGGCACATTCTAGTAGGGAGGTTGACTTTTCTGGTATCTTTTTCAAGGATTTGAACACCAGTTCCATCCTTGAGGCTCGTACTTGGTCATCTCTTCATACTTTTGCTAAACATTATAAACTGGATGGTTGTTACCAGGGCTGTTTTGCATTGAGTTATTGAGGGTTCTTCCATGCCTTCTTCCTACCATCGTCTTAGTTTTTGTACTCACTTTCATGTAAAGAATACTGCAACATTGATATGAAAGGACATGGTACAGTTGTGTAAAATCTTAGGAGATGTCCTCTTTACTGTTGCAGTATTTGGTCCCTCCCTTTTTCCCCCTCTTTCCTAGCTCTTGTCCCTGTCATTTTGTTGTCCTCCTGGCCAAGGGGCCCTCACTTCCTCTTTCCCTCTGTCCTTTTTCTTTCTGGATGTACATGTTCTCCTTTGTCCCTGAGGGTATTCTTTTCTTCCAGGGGCAATTCAGTTTTGACTGTTTGCATCCTTATGTCATCTTTATGCCAAACACATGTATGCTGTCGCGTAAGGTGAAGTACAGTGCCTATAAAATCTAAAGGTTTTGGTGTACTGGCTGGACATTGGGCTATCCTTGATAGGAGATTACTTTTGTAAAGAATATTGCAACAGTCATGAGAAGGACATCTTCTGCTATGGTAAGATCTTACACAACTGTACTTTGTTCTTTCATTCTTGAAAGACTGTCCTGTTTGTGGTTTCCATTAAACAGACTTGACAGACTGGTTAGAGGCTCTTGTATACTTGGAGCCTCACATGGTAAGGTTGCTATTTCTACTAATTTTTCCTTTTATCCTGAGGATTTAGCACGGATTACCTGGAACTAAACGGGTCAGTTGTATCTTTCCAATTTCATCCGCAAAATATGGAGAAGCAGATTTTGTAAAAGATGATGCTTCGAAGGCACTTTGTGCTTTTATCACCAAGACCAAATATTTCAGAAAGGTATACCAACATTTCATTTCCTTTGCACCATGTAAGTAATGGCACCCCATTAAATAAACTTTGACTATTTTCAATGCATTTTTGTTTGTGTACTTATAACTTTGTCTATAACCTATTTTGGTGATTTGCTGAGGTCTATTCCACAAAGTTAGTGTCTGGATCTGTCATTCTTCATTTCTTTTTTGCTGCCGTCTCTGAAGCAGCAGTGGTGTACATTTCAAACTTTCACTGCACACTTGTGAACCAAAGCTAAAACTTGATGTCCTTCATGGATGCATCTGCAGTCATAACAACTGGATTGTCCTGTCGTCAGGCAGCCCTTCGGTCGGCCGGATTCCAAAGTCCGGGTCCGGCTGATGTCGCACTTCACCCGACGTCATCTCTGTTGGTCTTCGGGTATAAAGGCATCAGCCGACGCCATTTTCCTCAGTCTTTCTTGCCGCGTGGCACCCGAAGCAGAAGCTGTTCGCAAGTGCCGGTCGGTCAGATCCAGAGATTACTACTTCCGAATACTACTTCGAAGACTTCTAAAAGCTAAGTACCCCGTTGGGGACTCTTTCTTGCCTCAGCCGATGTCAGAAAAAGTCAATAAGCACCATTAGGCGGAAAATTAACCTTATTTTCGAAAAACTGGCACTATATCACAAAAGACAAGTGGATTCTGCAAACCATAGACCAAGGATACCGGTTCCACTTCCACACTTTACCAGTCAAAAGGATTCTACTCCAGACTATTCCTAGTTCCAAGAAAGGAAAAAAGCTGGAGACCTATTCTCGACCTGTCCATCTTAAATACATACATCATTGTCCCAAAATTCAAAATGCTGACCCTCCAGCAACTTCTTCCCATGCTGGGCAAGGAGTGCTGACTGGTAACTCTAGATCTCAAGGAGGCATACCTGCACGTCCCCATACGACCAATTTGCAGAAGATACCTCAGATTTCTTGCAGGATCAGAGCACTATCAATTCTCAGCATTGCCCTTTGGCTTATCTACTGCCCAGAGTATTCACAAAATGCCTGGCATCAGTAATCGCCCACTGCAGACTACAGGGAATCCAAATTTATCCATACCTGGACGACTGTCTGCTACAGGTGGACAACAAAAGCAAGCTGACAACAGATTTACAAAGGGTCATTTACTTGCTACAAGCACTGGGATACACAGTCAATTTACAAAAGTCAAGGCTGATACCATCCCAAACAAGGACATTCTTGGGCTGGAATTGGACACAGTAAAACAAATGGCATTCCTAACTGCAGAAAAACAATAAGAACTCCCTCTTTACTTCTTGGCACTAACAAAACAGAACAAGCTAACAGCAAGAAAAGTTCTACAGGCCTTGGGCTTCATGGCATCCTGCATAATCTTGGTTCCACATGCCAGACTACATATGAGAAAACTACAGTGGTACCTAAAGAATTTATGGTCCCAACACAGGCACAGCCTAGAAGCAGAAATTCCTCTAATCCCATGCCTAAAACAGGAGTTCCTATGGTGGGCTCAAGCATGCCAGTCAAATCCAGGCCTACCCTTTCACAACTATCAAGCAAGCCAAACCATCACAACAGACGCCTCAGACCTAGGATGGGGGGCTCACATGCTGGACAAATGCATACAAGGATTGTGGACACAGGACCAGCTCCATTTGCACATCAACCTAAAAGAAATGCTGGCAGTAAAGCTGGCAATCCAAAAATTCAGACCATTCCTCAAAGCAGGACATTTGATAATAAGGACAGACAACACCACAGTCTTGTGGTACATCAACAAACAGGGAGGCACTCATTCATACCCCCTATGCAGAATGACTTTGGACCTTTGGAACCTGGCTCAGCTACAACATCCAGTTACAGGCAATATTCGTACCAGGAAAGGAGAATACTCTAGCAGACATGTTAAGCAGAACCACCTCGGATGCTCACGAATGGATGCTACACCCGGACATCTTCAAGGCCATCTCAAAGAAATGGGGAATGCCACAGATAGATCTATTCGCTTCCCTCTCAATCACCAGCTCAAAAATTCTGCACAAGGACATTCCACCCACTTGCATGGAAAGTGGACTCGCTCTCCTTCAGCTGGAAAGGTCTGACAGCATATGCATTCCCACCTCTTCCCTTGATACACAAGGTATTACTAAAAATCAAGGAGGAACGTCCAAGGATAACCCTGATAGCTCCAAACTGGCCAAGACAACACTGGTACCCATTGCTGAGGAGCATGTCTCGGGACAAAATATGGCCAATACCCTGATGCCTTTGATGTTAACCCAGAACAACTACAGCATCATGCATCCAAACCTAAAAACTTTGCAACTGACTGCATGGAACATCACATAGCAGCAACTAATCCAGAGCTTTCCCAAAGGGTTAAAGACATTATCCTTGAAGCCCGCAGACCTTCAACAAGAAGGAACTATGCAGGAAAATGGAAAAGGTTTGTCATTTGGAGTGCTGAAAGAGGAAAAGATGTGTCCAATATAGACATTGCTAACATTCTGGAGTATTTGGCAGAGCTTCTACATACAGGCCTGTCCTATTCCTCCATCAAGATACATGCATCAGCTATTTCAGCAGAATACAGCTTTGATCCACCTGTCTTTTCACATCCTTTACTCAGGCAGTTCCTCAGAGGGATCAAGAATGTAAAACCTCCTAGGAAACCACCATTGCCAGCTTGGGATTTGAACTTTGTGCTGGAAAAGTTGACACTCGCACCTTTTGAACCAGCAGCAACAGCAGACCTGCAGCATCTATCGTGGAAAACTGCTTTCCTACTGGCAATAACCTCAGCAAGAAGGGTTTCTGAACTTCAGGCCCTAATGGCAGTACAACCCTTCCTAATCTTCCACCAAGATAGAGTGTCCATGAGGACTAATCCTACATTTATGCCTAAGGTGGTATCCAGAGTGTCTTTAAACCAGGCAATCCACCTACCTACCTTCTTCCCAAACCCACAAAACAGAGGGAAAGAATGCTGCATACCTTGGATGTACATAGACAGCTACGCTACTACCTGGACAGAACAAAAGTAACAGAAAAACTGACCAGCTGTTTGTAGCCTATGCAACAGGAAGGGAAGGAAAAGCGATTTCCAAACAGACAATCTCCAAATGGATAGGAAATTGCATACGATTCTGTTACTCCTTTCATGGAAAACCAATTCCACAGAACATAAGGCCTCATTCTACAAGGGCAACAGCCACTACCACAGCCTTCTTACGAGGAGTGGCAACCAAGGACATTATTGAGGCGGCTACTTGGACCTCCGTGCATACATTTGCCAAGCATTATAATTTACCTCTGTATTCCAGATCCCGAGCAGGGTTTGCCACTGCTGTACTGCAAGGGATCCTAACCACACCATAATCTATTCTTCCTCCTCCCCTAGTTGGCTATGGTATTCTACCCAGTTGTTATGACTGCAGATGCATCCATGAAGGACATAGTACAGTTTTGTACCTACCATAAATGTAGATGTCCGAACTGGATAGCATCTGCAGTCAGGATTACCCTCCTCCTTCCCTCTGTGGTACTCCTAGGGTATTTACCCTCCTAATAGCTAGCTGGCGGGGGGGAGTCTCTTATGGTGTATTTGTTTGTATATATGTACATACATGCTTATTTTTTGTGTTTGCCTGCTATCCTTTTGGAAACATTGGCATTTACCCAAAATTTAGCCTTCCAAGAGGGCAACTGGCATCTGGGGCAAGAAACACTGAGGAAAATGGCGTCGGCTGATGCCTTTATACCCGAAGACCAACAGAGATGACGTCGGGTGAAGTGCGACATCAGCCGGACCCGGACTTTGGAATCCGGCCGACCGAAGGGCTGCCTGACGACAGGACAACCCAGTTGTTATGACTGCAGATGCTATCCAGTTCGGACATCTACATTTATGGTAGGTACAAAACTGTACTTTTGTCAGTGGCCGACAGGATGCTAGCTACTCCCAGTTTTTGGATGTATAGCTTCTCAAACAAATTATTATGAAGGCAGGGACACTGAAATAATATACTGCAGCTGTGAGGTGCTGACTTTTTGACATGTCCTTATATTCACAGTAGAAACCCTCCTACCATCTCTGATTCTCAGAGCTAACCAGTTTTAGACTCTAAGTCCTGTGGTGCAGGGGATTAAGGCCCTGACTATATCCCAGGCAACTAGTGTTTGGCCAGCAGCATGGTCAATGGAAAGACCAGTGGGGAGACTGGGAAAGAGTAGCAAGTGTTGACGCACCCATCCTGGGATTAGGGAGGCAGATAAGCTGAGTACCTTGGCAACACTTGCAGGAATGCAGGTGTATTGCTGGCAGCAAGAAGAGCCTGGCATGTCCTTGCAGTAAAGCATCTGCTGTTTGATCATTTGTTTGTACAATAAACTCTCAGTTAACTGGCAGTCATGGAGATTAGTAGATGCCAGATAACTAGTTTCTAGTTGTTTGAGAGTTGCTGTTAAAATATGTTTGACTTTTCTCAGGTAGGGGACAGAGGAAAATTATTCCATCTTCCTTTTTAAAACTCTAAACGTAAGGCATGTTTCTGTGGGGGGGAAACAAAGTGCAACACATGAAAATTGTACTGTTATTTCTTTTATTTATTTTTCTCTTATTTGAGTTCCAGTTAACTGAGAATTTACTGTATGTGTATAGAAGCAAACATGCACTTCCAAAGACAGCTGTAGTGGAGCTCATAGGCTGCCAAGGGTGTTGAGATAGGACAGTCTGCAGGATCTGAAGGCTGGTCTGCTCTGTAACACTCCACTTTCACCTCTTTGAAGGAATGAGTGGGATGGAGGGCTCTTACCCAGATGCTGGAACAAATGGGTCATTTTGATGCTGAAAGAGGAGTTGCTGGGCTGATCCAGCAAACTCAAAAAAATAAAAAAAAACACGTTTAGACCCATCAGCCTGACCAGAGTTCTGTTATAATCACCAAGAAAATCATAGTGCAGCAAATCCAGAGTGATACAAGAGCCTACTTTTGTTATATGTGGAGCAGTGTGGGTTTGTTAAGGGGACATCACGCCTTCTGAATCTTGTTGCATCCTTTAAAGAGGTAATGGCAGAAACTGATGATGGGTCAGTAGTGAGTGCTGCTTATCTTGACCCTTCTTAGGTGTTCAGCACTATTCCAAATAAGGGGATAACTGATCAAATAGATGCATGTAGTTCATTTGATAAAAAAAATGGTTAAGCAACAGGGTACACGAAGTCAAGATAGCAGGTGTTACCTGCCAAATCCACCTGGTTTTACCAGTTGTTTCTCACAGTGCTGTGGCCACTTATTTTTTGTCTTTTCTCAGGATTTAGAACTATTCTTAAGTATGAAAGTGAGCAATGGGTTATGGACAACCGCATTTGTTAATTATTGCAATAATGGGTAACCTAGATTACTTCAGTAAAGGAAGCTGCAGTTTTGCAAGATTGTCTGTAAGTGTCCACACATGGTACAATAGTAGTTTTTTAATCTATAATGTCACCAAGTGTAGTATTGAGACATGACACAGACTAAGTTTACAAAATAAATGAATGGACAAATCACAAAAACTGACACTGTCATCAAAAATCTAGGGGAGAAAAAGTAGACAACAGTTTTATTTTTGACCAGTGTGCATCTACCAAAGTCAGAAAAGTGTATTTCTGTTATCTCATCTAATTGTGAAAGAACTTGTCTGGTCACACACCGAAGAGACAGTTGCACCTTGTAAAGTTTGTAGCCCATTATTGAATATAAAGCTGCATTTTGTATCTTCCAAATGAGCTATCTGAAATGGCTTCAAAAGGTGCAATGATTCCTTACTAGGAAATGTTAAGGTTGAAAACTTGTATGCTTAAAGACTTCAAGAACTGTCATATTCTCTATTTCTTATAGGTTACTTAAATGTGACCTCCTGATTTGTAAAATTGTATCTAATCTGGTTGTAGTTGAATGTCTGTGTCTGGAATGCGCCACTGTGAAAACTAGCACAAAATTGGGGAATGTAATAGTAAATTGAATAAAAAAAGCATTATGCATAAATCGCTCTACACTTCATCCCATTTTTGTTCACCATGGCAGTGTGGTGGTGTAGCCTAATACCTTGTTAAGATTATAATAACAGGACAGTGCTAAGTGGTGAAAGTTAAATGCAATGGATATCTTAAAATGGTGTGTGTAGAGGAGCCTCCAGGTCGATGTACTGGTGAATCCTGTTGCTGACCACCACTTCAGGTGGCTGTTTTCTTTGGAGAGGGACACACTTTCTGTTCATTAAGCAGCTATGTTACTCATTATGATACCCATTCCTACATGGCTTCTCTTTTTTAATTTCTCTAAGTCTTTTGAGTTTCTAATACTATGACGGGCATGGACCCCATTCCTAAGTCAAAATATGATTAAATTCATGAAAATTAGTGTTTCAGTCTTTGATGTTAGGCAGAAGTGCTCTTCGCAGCACCCGCAATGCGCCCAGTATTGACTCCTGTGATTCATACATACTCGCAGGTATGTTCATATACAATTTGTCATGTACTAGAAATTTGTGGGAATAGTGTGTCTACATAGCTTCTCAGTCTGGTTTTTGCAGTCAGGAGAGATGTGGCTCGTTCTGAGTGTATTATTTATTTTACATTTGTTAACCGGGATAGTCCAACTGGATGTGGGTCCATTTACAGAGGAGCCCCGGGGAGAAAAGCTCAAAATTCTTATACAGAAGAGATAAACATACATTGTAGGTAATGCTGTACATTATTAAAGATTAATAATAAATATATTTATGTACACCTTATTTTGCAGTACAGCTCAACAATCACATTTGCAATACACATGTTTTTATGTCAGCTTCCATTTATGATAAACAGGTTTTTGTGAGTACAATAGAAAACAAGCAGATAGCGGTAAAAGATGAGTTTACTAATAGGAAGACAAGAGTTAAGAGTTGACCCGAAAGGGAATTACATTTAATAGTGGGAGTTCCTGAGTTTGTAGCAGATCATTAGGAGACTGCATTAATCATTCCTACAGTGGGAGTTACTGAGTTTGTTGCAGAACAATAGGAGACTGCATTAATCATTGGTGCAGGTGGAGTTACTGAGTTTCATAGCAGAACATCAGGTGACTGCATCTGCAATTCTGTTATGCAGTTACAGGACAGTGTCTTATGTAATGCATGGGCATAACCAGGAGTTTAATAGGTGTGACATGAGAGAATTTTTGAACTGTACAGTTGAGGGAGCTGAGGTCAGAGAAGTGGGGAGGATGTTCCAGTTTTTGGCAATGTTGTGGGAGAAAAGAGCTTTTCCTGCAGAGTTATTGGCTTTAGAGATGCAGAGGAGCGATTTTTCTGAGGAGCGGAGGGGGTAATTTGTTGTATACTGGGTTAGGAGTTTGTTTAGGGATGGGGTTTTGTCAGGATGTCTTACTATATTGTAGGCTAGTATCAGTTATTGATAGTTAATTAGTTGGGGGAGTTCTAACCATTTGAGTACAGTTGTTAGCAAATTTTGCAGTTTTATTATAGCAGGACTCTAGTTGTACAAGATTCTGTTTTCTTTGGTTGGTAAGGATAGATGCAGCATACATGAGTGTAGAACGTAGGTGTGTTTGGGCGAGTGTGATGCATGCTTGATCAGATCGGAATTTCTTGCGTCTATATAAGGTACCCATTTTTTATTGACTTTTTGATTGTTAGTAATATATGGGTGTCAAACAGCAGTTTATTATCAATAGTTACTCTCAGTAGTTTGGTGTTGTCAGTAGGGGAGATGTTAGTGCCATTATTGGACGTGATTGTAAAAGGGGATTGGGTGGTTTTAGTTTTATTAGGAGCAAATATGAGTAACTTGATCTTGTTTGGATGGAGTATTATAAGTTGGATCTGGGTGATCCAACTTTCCACTGAGGTAAAGGATTCCTGAGTACGTTTTTGCAGAGCAGTGAGAGATGGCGCTGTGCTGATGAGTCGAGTCATCTGCATATTGTAGAGTGGCATGTTGGGAGGACCTGTGGAGGTTGTTGAATATCGTGAAAAGTAGTGGACCCAGTATGAACCTTGTGGGGACTCCTACAGTGGTTGGATGTAAGGGAGATGGTTTGTTTTGCCATTGTACAGACTGTTGTCTGTCTGTTAAGTAGCTTTTAAACCATTCTATGGTGGATAGAGCAAAGGATAGGGAGGTCAGAGAGTCTAGAAGTAAGGGGTGTGATACCATGCCAAATGCCTTAGATAGGTCTAAGAATATTGCTGAGGCGTAGTTGTTGTTTCTGTATTGGTTAATTGGGTTTGTGAAAGAGAGGAGAGCAGTAGTGGTGCTGTGGTGTTGGCAGAAACCGTGTTGTGTGGGAGAGAGGAGATTGTTAGTATTTAAGAATTGCATCACTTGAGAGTGAATGCATCTTTCCAAAATTTTAGCTAAGGGGGGTTAGGATAGCTATGGGACGGTAGTTGGAAAAATCGTAAGAGTTTCCACCTTTATGAAGGGGGAGAATGTATGATACTTTCCATAACTGTGGGATGTAGGATTCTTGAATGGATCAATTTAGAAGGATGGAAACAGGGTAAGATAGTGAATCAGCTGCTATTTTTAAGAAGTTGGCTGGTAGGTTGTCTGCAGCAAGGGTGGTAGGTTTAAGTTTTAATAGTTTTTTTGATTGTTGCAGTAGGGACAGGTGAGAGGGTGAGGGCTGGGGTATTTTTGGTGGGTTGGTTTGGGGTGGGTTGTTATTGGAGAGTTGTGTAGAGAGGGATAAGATGTTTTTGTGAAGTGGTGGTTAATTTGGGAAGCAATATCTGCAGTGTTGTTTTTAGTGGTTGGAGTTTGTGTAGCTGTTTTGCTTGGTTTAAGTAGCGAGTTGATGGCATGCCAGAATTTTTGGGGGGGGTTTTATTGTGTTTATTTTGAACATGAAGGAAGTAGTTTTGTTTATAGAGTACGGTTTGTTTTTTTTTTTTTTGCTTGGTTTCTTAGTTTTTGGTAGTTTTGTTTGGATGAGTTAGTCTTTTCTCTTTTCCATGTTTTATCCCTGGATTTTAGGAGGACTCTTGTGTCCCTGCTTAGTCGTGGTGCATAGTTTTTTACTTTGATTCTTCTAATGAGTGCTATTGAGTTGAGAACATTGAAAGTGTTATTAAAGTATACCAAAAAAGGAAATCCGCTGAACTGTACCAATAAAGGGTTCTCCTCCAACTGTCGCAAAACGTTCCACCACTCGATAGAAAATCACGTAGTTCATTAATAGAATAACAGCTCCAAACAGCACCAAATAAAAACTTAATAAAACTTCCTTGTAATGTTACAAATAAACCAGAGATTGAGCGCGCTTTCGTCCGTATCTTATGGACTTCATCAGAATCTAAAGTATCATGGAATACAGTCCTTAAATATGCAAACAAATACTTAAACAATTAACACATCCAATTAACCATTAATTGGCAATTGATTCTGATACATACTTAAAAACAAATTGTATGGATGAAAACGGTGCATGAATACACAAAAAAATAATACATAGCCCAAACTAATGTATGACACAAAACTGTATAGTGATATTTCCATTAAAAAATGTATATATATCACACATTTATGACTTATCTAGAAAAACCTAATGGTATTAGGAAAGAACAATAAAAGTACTAAAAAATATATAGTACATATTTATTTAAATTTAAAAAATGTATTGTGATGCATTTAATATGTATGTAAAATAAATAAATACAAATGTAATTGTAAATGCAGGAAGTATAATAAACAATTTAAATATTTTAAAATATAAAATATGCTTATGAATAAATTGATATATATGTACAAATGTAATAAATATACTAAAATAAGGTCATCTGACCTTGTTGATGACTAAAACATTTTAAAATTATGTACATGTGTAAAAAAAAATATATATATATATATATATATATATATATATATATATATATATATATATAAAATAGGTATATATATTATGTATATAAATAATTTATTTTGTGATAGTGTTAATACTTTAACAGATGAATGTAAATTCTGAATAAATTGAACTAATTCCTTTATTATGTTTTGTATATAATTGTCATTATTCTCTGTTGTCCTCCCTTTTTTATCTTTTATTTATTTGTTTATTTTGTGAATTCTGTTTGGGGTTACTAGCTAAAAGTTTGAGTGCTGGTTTTATGGATAAGTGATCATTCAGGCCCTTATGGCAGCATGCATCCAATCTCATCTGCCAAATAAGCTCCCTGTATTCCAAAAAGGTTTCCCAATCTCCCCCCCTGTCACAGACCTTAACTTCTTCCAATACCCAAAACTTATGTTGGCATTTTTACATTTAATGACGTGTCTGAATAGGGCGTTCTTTTCATTCTTCTTCGTTATGTCCCTCATGTGTTCATATATTCTAGATCTTAACTTAAAATATTTAAATGGTTTATTATACTTCCTGCATTTACAGTTACATTTGTATTTATTTATTTTACATACATATTAAATGCATCACAATACAACATTTTTTAAATTTAAATAAATATGTACTATATATTTTTTAGTACTTTTATTGTTCTTTCCTAATACCATTAGGTTTTTCTAGATAAGAGTCATAAATGTGTGCTATATATACATTTTTTAATGGAAATATCACTATACAGTTTTGTGTCATACATTAGTTTGGGCTATGTATTTATTATTTTTTTGTGTATTCATGCACCGTTTTCATCCATACAATATGTTTTTAAGTATGTATCCGAATCAATTGCCAAGTAATGGTTAATTGGATGTGTTAATTGTTTAAGTATTTGTTTGCATATTTAAGGACTGTATTCCATGATACTTTAGATTCTGATGAAGTCCATAAGATACGGACGAAAACGCGCTCAATCTCTGGTTTATTTGTAACATTACAAGGAAGTTTTATTACGTTTTTATTTGGTGCTGTTTGGAGCTGTTATTCTATTAATAAACTACGTGATTTTCTATCGAGTGGTGGAATGTTTTGTGACAGTTGGAGGAGAACCCTTTATTGGTACAGTTCAGCGGATTTCCTTTTTTGGTATACTTTATGTTCGGAGGTGGTTTTGGAAGTGTTATTAAAGTATTCAACTGCTTGGTCTAAGTTTAACGTTAGCTGTGTGTCCCATTTACAATGTTTTAGGATATGGTTGAGATTCTCACTGTTCAGATTACTTTCATCTCTAACTTGTCTAAAGGTTATAGGGTATGAGGGATTTGTGTGCCTTCGCTGTAGGAATGTGGGAAGGTGGTCACTTAGGCTGTGTGAAAGACATCGAGACATTTTTCTTTAGGGCAGTTAACTAGTGTCCAGTCTAGGATTGATTGCTTATTGGATTTTTTTATCTATTGTAGTTGGTTCATGGATGAGCTGTGCAAAGGCATAGAGGTTTATATGGTTTGTAGGGATATTGGAGTTGCAGGCTAACCAGTCTGTATTTAGATCACCTAATAAAATTGATTCCTGTGTGAGGTTATCTGATGTCCATTGTAAGATCTCTTCTATGGTGGAGCAGTTATTGCCTGGTGGGATATAGCAACAGATGATGTTAATTTTTTTGGTATCATTAATGAGAAGAGTTGATTAAGGTTTTGGCATTTTGAAATGAAGGAATTGAGTTATTGAGGGGTTTTATGTTTAGAGTGTTTTTAAATAATATGGCTACACCTCCTCCCTTTCTACTTGTTCTATCGTGCCTTAGTATGTTGCAGCCTGGTGGGAGAATTTCCTCATTTTGTATATTAGGTTTTAACCAGGTTTCTGTAATTGTGACTATATCTGGGGAGTAATGCTTTATAAATGCATGCAGATCAGGGAGTTTGTTTGTTATGCTTCTTATATTGATGTTAATGATAAGTAGGTCTGATTTACGTCTAGGTGGAAGTAAGGTATTGTTGGGTCCTGGGTTTGGGTGTATGTCTCCTGATGTGAGCAGTTGTTTAGCAAGTAGTAATGTGTTTTATTTTATGTTATTTTTATGTAGTATACACCTGATAGTTTAGTGGTATTTGTTTGGAATTTATGTATGTGTAGCATTTGGCTGTCTTTGAAAAGTGTGGCACTAGTGGGGAAAGATTGTGTGTGGTATTGTGTATATGTTTGTGCTGTGGTAACTGCTATTTAGTGTAGGTGAGGTATGGTGGCATGTTGTGAGGTTTGTTAGTATAGTATGGGTGAGCAGAAGACAAGTTAAGAAGAATTTCATTTTGTTTCCTTTAAGGATTGTAGTTTGGTGAGGTGAGGGGCGGGAAAGGATGATTTGAGATATGCAATGTTTAAAAGTAGGAGGTAATGTTTAGATTGCTAGGGGTGTTGGGAGTTTGATAGTGTGGGCTGTAGTGGGATAGGGTTATTTGGCTGTGGGTGTGGTTTAGTAAGGTTGTGGGACTTTGACAGTGTGGGCTGTAGTGGGATAGGTTTATTTGGCTGTGGGTGTGGTTTAGTAGGGTTAAATGTAGAGGCTCTGGGGGCGGATGGAATTTGGGGGCAGGGTAGGGGAGCGGAGTGAGCCTGCAGGGCGAACAGAGCGGGTAGAGCCAAAGGATGGACAAGACACAGTAAGAAAAAATTTGTTGCTGTAAAAAGACTACAGCTAAGAGGTAAGTGTTGCTATAGATAGTTTGTAATCTAAAACCAGGAAAAAAGTATAATGGACAAGGGTAGAAATATGTGAGGTGAGTCAGGAAAGGATAAGAATTAACGGGGTAAGAGGAGCTGTAAGAAAAAGGGTCTAACTGCGTTCTTAGCCAGGGGTTGATAATATCAGAGTTCAGTTTAGTTTAGGGGTATAGTGCTACTTAGTGGCGACAGGAGAAATGGCAGCAGGGAATAATACTTCCAATATTAAATCTAGTTAAGGAATTAGGAAAGAAAAGTTGGAAAATTGGGGAGGGGCAATGGGTACGAGTGGGCAGTGGTTGGCTGCTATCTCACGGGAGGCAAGATGTAATACTAAATAGTTAACTAGCAAAAAATTGTGATATATAATCAGATATTGTAGTAGTATGCTACGTACACTGAGCCTTCTTTTATTAAGGGGAATGACTCTCTGAAGGGCACGTTGAGTGTAAGGTGTCTTCACATGATACCTGGAGGTGGTGTTCTTTCTAGTAGTTGCTGTGGAGTTTTGATTTCTTTCCTGTGTAGTTTTAATGTCTTTCCTGGGTAGGATACAGCAGCCAATCCCAGCCCCGTGGGCTACATGTTAGTTTGGGAGTTTAGCTTAGCCCAAGAGCTGTGTATATATGGCTAAATACTGAACCAAAGTTCTTTAAAGACAGGGGCCACTTGAATCCTGTATGGTTATAGTGAGCACCTCACACATCTATGTTTTCTCAATCCTGTGATAATTCCTACAGAGGATAGTCAAAGTTGTGTGTCTGCTGTAACACCGACATAGTAATTTACCTGGATAGCAAGAAGTAAACCAGTGGCATATTTCATAATTACAAAAAAAATGCACGTAAAGTACATTCCTTCCCTTTCAGGTACATAATGCTTGTTTTCTTTGTTTTTAACATTTTAATATGTGGGCATTTGCATACAGATGAGGATTTTGGTTTTGTAGACTTATTTATAAAGGTTACATTTAGAGGTCTTTTAACATTTTAAATCAGACGTTGCAGCTATTGCTATTGCCTATTTAAGTAACATTTTGGGAGAAACCACTAAGGATGATGAGATATAATGTAATTAAAGTACCAAAATAAAAAGAAGGTCCCAAGATGATCTCTGTAGGGAACAGAAAATCTAGAATGATTTCAACCATTAAACGATATTTAGAAGTAAATTTATTTGTAAATAATACTAACGTATATATCTTGACTGCTGGCAGATTTTTATTGGGTAGGCATCCTATCATTACAGGTAAGTTTTTTTCAGTTTTCCTTGAAATGTCATTTTTTGTATACTTCATTCATATCGGTCATCATTATTCCATTTACATGTGTCTGTATGGATTGCCTTTTGAGGAGAAAATTAAGTATTCATTTACATGTGATGTAGTTATTTTGTGTACAGCTTATGTATGCTTGCTTTATATTTTACCAGGACAGGTGATAGAGTACCATTGTACTGTGTTGATAAGCACCCCAACCAGCAGCATATTGTAGCTACCGGTGGCCAAGATGGGATGTTGTGCATATGGGATGTAAGGAATCGCAAAATGCCTGTCTCGCTGCTGAATGCTCATGAAGCTGAAAGTAGGTCTAACTTTTTGTTAACTTATAAACAGTATGGCCATGAACTAATCTTTTTAGTGCAATATCAGGAAGTGCATCTTTCACACATTGTAATGCCTTTGCTATGTTGTAGAGTAAAACAAAGTATTCTGTATGAAATCTGCAACATGTGAAGGTTACAGGCAAATATGTCAGACTAGCAACTTGGGAGTTGCAGTGAAAGAGGTATGATACCACATTCTTGACATCAATGCAAAAATGTATTTAAAATTGGCATGTAAAATCATTATGCTGCAAACTGCAGTAACTTGTGATATGCAGGCAAGGGAACCCATTTAGCAAGGGTGTCAAGCACCCAGGAGTTTACTTATACCGCAGAGTTTCCAAGCAAAGAAAAAAGAAGTTATGTACTCACCATAATGTTCCATGTGAGTTGTTCATCTCGCCTTCATTCTTACAGATGGGTTCGGAGCCAATCCTTGGCTTTGAGTCGGCCTACTACAAAGCTTGAGGTCTTCAGACAGCTCAAGGCCAAGTCCCTATCCGATGATGCACCTAGAGTTACCTCAGATCTTGTTTGCTGCATATAAAACCCTGGAGGGGGTAGGAGGGAGGGAAGTAAGAATGAAGGTGAGATGAACAACTCACATGAACGTTAGGGTGAGTACATAACTTCTTTATGTGAAGTTCTATCTCGCCGTTCATTCTTACAGATGGGTAGCGTCCCAAGCACCATCTTTCTCGGGTGGCTCACAGGAGTATGTTTTTCAGGACAGTAGACCCAAAGGAGGCCCTGTCAACTTTGTATGAGGTCTTGACCAAGTGGCTGCTGCACAGGTAATGTCTATAGGAAGCCTAGCAGAAAAAGTAGAAGATGTGGACACTACTCTGTTAGAATGAGCCTTAATTTTGTGTTGTACATGTAGATTAGCAGCTGAATAAATGTGACAGTAGTGTTTTTGCCACTGGCGTACCTTTTCTGGAATCTGAAAAGGAAACAAAAAGCTGTTCTGATTTTCTGAACTCTCTTGTTCTATCAAGGTAAAATCTGAGTTGTCTATAAACATCAAGCTTGTGCAACATATACTCTTAAGTTGTTGGTGTGTTTGGGAAAGAACACTGGCAAATCTATGATCTGGTTAAGGTTAGTTTCAGTACTAACTTTGGGTAAAATGAAGGATTTGTTCGCAGGGACACTGTCAGCATGGAAAATCAAATAAGGAGGCTTCATGAACAAGGCCTGAAGCTCTGACACTCTATGGACAGAAGTGATGGCTACTAAAAAGATAGTCTTCCATGACAAATATTTCAAATCACATGAGGAAGATGGTTCGAAAGATGGGAGAATAATGCGTGAAAGCATAAAATTTAGATTCCATGGAGTATAAGGGGATTTCACAGGTGGTCTGAGATGAAAGGTCCCTTTGAGAAAGGCTTTAGATAGTTTGTGTGACATTATGTTTAATCCTTCAAAGCCAAAGTAAAAATTAGAGATAGCGGCAAGTTGTACCTGGACTGTTGCTGATGCAGCTCATTTATTGAAAAGCATAGTCAAGAACTCTAATATAGAGGAAATAGGGGCTTGGTAGGGATCAATGTTATATTGAGAAGCCCATATAGAAAATCTTTTCCATTTGCCAAGGTATAGCTTCCTAGTAGAGGACTTGGAAGATATCAATATATGCTGCGTTTCATTTGAGAGGTTATGGAATCTGGCTATGTTGGGAATTGGAGCAGCCAAGCTGTCAATTTCAGGGACTGAAGAAAGGGATGAAGAGCCCCCGACGAATGCGTCAGAAGATCTGGGTCCAGAATCTAAGGCTATTCCAACAGATGAAGTCGAAAGGAAGGGGAACCAAATCTGACGAGGCCAGTGAGGGGCTATTAGAATGATGGTCCTTCCCAGAGCTTTTGCTTTCTGCAATACTTTGGGTATCAAGGGGATTGGTGGAAAAGCATAGAGGAGACCCAGAGGCCAATTGTGTATGAGTGCGTCACTTGGGGCTTCTCCCGGAGGTGGAATCCGGGCAAAGCAGTTGCTGCATTTTGTGTTCATGTGGTTGGCAAAAAGGTCGCAACAAGGCTGGCCCCACCTGCGGAAAATTCTCTCCGCTACCTCTTTCTTGAGGGATCACTCGTGAGGCAACAAATTTGTCCTGCTCAGTTTCTCTGCTGTCATGTTGGATTTCCCCAGGATGTGCGTTGCTAACAGAAAGTGCTGGGTGGATGTAGCCCACTGCCATACTCTTGGGGCCTCGTGACAAAGGGGATAAGACCTGGCTCCTTGTTTGTTCAAGTACCTTACCACCGACATGTCCGTCTGAATCGCAATTGATCCCAGAGGAAGAGTCCTGGAAGTACTGCAGCCCCAAAAGTACCGCTCTCATCTCCAGGACATTGATATGCAGATGCATCTCCTGTTTGGTCCATGTGCCTTGGGCTGTTCTTCCCTGAAAATGCACGCCCTATGAGGGAAGCGTCCATGGTCACTGTGGCCGCTGGTGGGGGTAAGACAAATAGACCTATCATTACATTGATAGAGGTCAACCACCACTTAAGATCCTTTTTGCATGTGTTTGTAGTCATTATGAGTTGAGACATTGGGAGCTCTTGGTAAGACAATTGAGTGAGTAACTGCCATTGCAGAATCTGCATGTGCATGCGACCCAACGGTATTGCTAACATTGCAGCTGCCATCATGCCTAACAATTTTAGCACTTCTAATGCTGCAGCCTTGTCTTTGGATATAATATTGTGAACCTGCTGATGAAGTAGTAAACTCTTTCTGCTGGAAGTCTCAAAGTGGTTGTGATGGTGTCCAATTCTGTTCTGATAAAAACGATATGTTGCGATGGTGACAAGGTAGATTTTTCTGAATTTATTGTAATGCCCAGATGACTGCAGAGAGTAAGAGTGGTGTCCCTGGCTTGTATTAGCTGATGCCTGGTGGTGGCGGTGAGGAGCCAGTCATCTAAGTATGGAAACACCTGGAATCCTAAATGCCTCAAGTGAGCTGTGACCACTGCCATATATTTGCTGAACACTCTGGGGGCTGCAGTGTGACCAAAGGGCAGGGCTAGAAACTGGTAGGGGCTGGCTCCTAGCCAGAAGCACAGATGAGCCCTGGATGGTCTGGCAATTTTTATATGGTAGTATGCATCCTGGAGATCTAACGAGCACATCCAGTTGTCTTTCCCTAAAAAGGGAAGTATCAGCTGAAGCATGACCATCTGGAACGTCTCCTTCTTGACAGATCTGTTTAGTCTGCTAAGGTCCAAAATAGGTTTCCAGTCCCCTATCTATTTTGGAACTAAAAGAATCCTGAGTAAGTTCTGGATCATGTCTGATCTGTTGAGACTGGTTGGATTACTCTTTTTAGCATTGTTTGGACCTCTACTCTTGCTTGTTCCCTGTGACTGGGTGGAACGTCCGAGATTTTTGTTGTCACTGGAGGGGGAGTGGCGAAAGGAATGAAATATCCTCTGGAAACTATACTTTGTACCCAGTTGTCATTTGTTATTTTGAGCCAGGCGTCTGAGTACAAAGATAAGCGACCACCAACTGCCTTCAGAGTAGGACAGTCTGGCCTCCTTTCAGGAGCACTGGTAAGGCTTCCCAAAGAACTGGTCTCTGTCGCCCTGGTTTTGCGGACCCCCTCTGCCGTGAGAGCGGCATCTTCCATTATTACCCCCTCCTCTGCCCTTGGAGGGGGGTTTGCCATGTATGTCCAGAAAGGCTCCTTGGGCTTTTTGGAACCACGTCTTTCCTCACTTTTGACCCTTGGGGTAGAGTCTAGTAGGGGTGGAAAAACGGACTCTGATGGCAGACAAGAGTCTTTCCTTCCTGCTCACACCTGGTCAAAGTTTCCTTAACTTTGGGCCTGAAAAGGGAAGAGTCATCAAAAGGGTTGTTAACAAAGGATGACTTAAAGGGCTCCGCAAAGGAACACAAGTGCATCCAGGAATGTCTCCTGAGAGCAATTCCTATACCCGCTGCCCTACTCATTCCATCAGCTGCATATGAAATGATGCATGGACGAGTTCACTATGGAACTGAGGGTAGCCAGCTGAGAGGCGACTTTGTCTGAAGCTCCTGCAGCTACTGAACCCTGAAGAATATCTCCAAGCTGTTTTAGGTGATATCTTTGCACTCTCATAAAATGAGTGAGATAGTTCAGTGAAAGCATGGCAAAAGTCGCTGAACTGCATGTGCGCTTCCCGTATGAATCCATGATCCTAGAATCTCTGTTAGGAGGATGGATAGAGGAAGAAGTTTCCGACATTTCCTTCTTGGTGGATGCCGCCACCACCATGGCATCAACTGGCACTCCATTGGTAAGGAAGGACTTTCCGTGGGGGGCAGAAATAAATTTATTAGGCCTCCTAGGGACAGGCTCCATGGTGTCTGGAGACTCGCACACCCTTCGTGAGACCAACTCCATGAGCTCATCAAAGGGCGGAGACACCAAAGAGGTGGAGGGTTGAGACCCAAAAGCCTTCAGGAGAACAGACTCATCTTCAGTAGGGTTGGTGGACTTCCAGTCACCCCTCTGCCTGAGGATTTCTAATATCTCAGCAAATGAGATATCCTCAGAGGGGGAACCATGGGAACCCTTCTGATTCATCCAAGAGTGTATCGTTTGTGAGCGACTCCTATGGGGGCGGAGTCTAGGTGCTTCCTCTTACAGATTCTCTTCCTGGGAACCTCATAAGTGGGAATGTCTGGTGAGGTTTCGGAAGATCAGGGGCCACCCAATGGGGCTTCCTGAGGTTCAAGGTCTTTTCACTTAGGATCTGTGAAGCAGAGGTGGACACAGACGCTTTTGGGGAGAAGGTAGTTGGACTTCAAGTTTTAGATATCTTAGGAGACATCACTCTCCTCATGGCTTCGAAGGCACCTCTGCTCCGATGAGAAGGGACCGCTGGATCCGAAGAAACCTCCGATCCCCTGGCAGTGGGCTCAAACCAGAAGTAGGAGCTGAGCTAATTCGAGCCAAGGACCCAAGAGCAAAGTCTGAACTGACATGTCAGTCCGAGTATTCTCCCCGGATCCGACAGGAGCATGTCGGCTCCTAGACTCCTCGATCGGCGCCGTGGAAGTCTGACTAAACGGAACCAATGGCACTGGGACAGGCGTCTGCTCTGAAGGCTCAATCATCAGGTCCAACTCCTCTGCCGGGCCGGTATGGCTTTGAGGAGGAAAATAAGTCAATGGCATTACAGTTTTAGGCTCCGAAACCACCTGGGTCTGAGCCGACAAAAATTTAGCAAACACCAGTGACTGTAGCAACTTCTGCACCACACGATCCACATCCAAATCGGACAGACTGATCGAGGATCAAGATGAATGGATGGATGGATGGAGGCATTAACTGCAGAATAGGTGACTTTAGAACTTCGGACACCGATTCCAAGAATGGGGAACGGCTCTGAAAAGACAAGACGCTCTGCTCCGAGGGCTGTGGAGCAGACTTAGACTCTCTCTTAGATTTTTTTTTACTTCAGAAGTAGTAGAAGCCTTAGAAGACTTACTAGAATGTACCCTGGTCACTCAGAACTTCGTGAAATGATGGTTTAAGAAACCCTCTAAGTTTTTTTTTTCGCTCCTGAAGAACTTTGGATGAAAAATAATGACAAATGGAGCAGCTTTCTTGTAAGTGCAAGGCTCCAAGGCAATACACACAATTAACATGACTATCTATCACAGACATTTTCTATCCACATTTTGGACACTGTTTAAATCCTGACTTAGGATGCTTATCCTTATCCTGGACAGCCATACTCAGGTATACAGTATACAATCAACAATGTACTGTACTTTTAAAGAGTCACACCCAAACAATTAGCGAGTTAATCTAGTAAAGCTAAGTTGTAGAAATAAGCTATAAATAACAACTGGGCTGAATAACAATGTACTAAACTAATTCAAAAACACAGGCACACTCACTAACTACTTATTTAACTACAAGTTGTATATGATTTTAAAGCACACCAAAGGGAAAGGGAATCTTAAAGGTCTATAGAAAAAAACGAGGCCAAAAAAGAGAAGAAATATCTCTACTAATGAGCTATAAAGGCCATCACTACTAAAGATTATCAAATACTTTAGAACAATTTTTAGAAATTTCCTAAATAGTTTGAGAGAAGAATTATATTGGCCCGAGCTGTGCAAGAAACCTCCGATCTGTTGCAGCGGCAAACTAGATCTGGGGTAACTCTAGGTACATCATGGAATAGGGACTTGGCCTCAAGCTATCTGAAGATCTCAAGCTTTGTAGTAGGCCGACTTGGAGACTAGGATCGGCTCCGAACCAATCTGTAAGAATGAACAGCAAGATAGAACAACTTCACATTATTAGGTTAGTTATAAAATGGACTTCGGGATAATTCCATTGGTAGACCACTCACCTATTTTTTGTTTAAAAATACCTTTATTGAATTTCACTTGTGACATAGGCAAACTTAGTTGTAATCAAAATCATATTAAGTTCACATTTACAAACATTATACATCACACGTATTGTTCTGTACAGTGCAATAAAAAAAAAGTTATTTACTTACCATAACATTCCATCTGTGTTGTCCTTTTTCATTCTTAAACTGTTGGGTTTGGTTCCAATCCTCGAATTCAACTTGGCCATTACTAAAGCTCATGCCCATCAAAAAACTCTTGAGCTCCTCGATTACCCATAATGCACCAACCCCTAACATACCTCAGATTTTGTTTGATGTTTTACATAGAGTGAAAAGAACTACTATAACTTTCCTGACACAAAGACCATATCTGGAGCTCAGTATTAATGATACTGGTGTCTTTATAGTCTCTCGTTCTTCCAAAAATTCATAATGAAAATGGGTTGGGAGTATGTGGGCAGGAAGTTAAGGAAAAATGAAAATGGACAACACAGACAAAGTTATGGTAAGTACATAACTTTTTTTATTTGATTATGTCAATTTTCATTTTATCCTCAGCTGCTGGGACAGAGTCCCCAGCTCCCTAAAATCCCAGGCGGACTCTAAGGAAGGATATTCCTGAGCACGACTGAGCCAAAGGTTGCTCTTCTCCTCAAGACCAGATCAAGTTTGTAATGAGTGATAAAGGTATGAGGATTTGCCCAAGTCGCCGTTGCACATATATTGTCCATGGAAGCTCTTGACAGAAACACTGAAGAAGTTGCCATGGACGTAGTTGAGTGGGCTGTTTGAGGTTTTGTTAAGGTTAGACCAAACTTGTTATAGATGAATGATATGCAATCCGTCAATCATCTGGCTAAAATTACCTTTGCAACTGGTTTGCCCAATTTAGAATCTGTAAAGGATTCAAATAATTGATCTGTCTTCCTAATTTCTTTTGTCCTATAAGTAAAAACATAATTGTCTTTGAACATCCAGTAAATGAAGCATATATTCACCTTAATTTGCAAATTAATGGATTGATTGAGACTGAATTCTGACACCACCTTAGGTAGGAAAGAAGCATTGGTACATAGTGTGACTCTATCCTTATGAAAATCAAGTAGGGAGGTTTAGAGGACTATGCTTGAAGTTCTGAAATTCTTCTAACAGAGGTAATGGCCACTAGAAAGATAGTTTTCCAGGTCAAGAAATTAAGAAGGCATTTAGTTGCTGGTTCAATGGGAGAATGAATTAAGGCCTACAGTACAAAGTTCAATTCTTGTGGCGGAGTAGTATCTTTATACGGGGGTCTTAGCAGGAGTGTGCCTCTCAAAAATGCCTTACAGAGTTTAGAAGAGGCCACAGAAGAATTCTCAGATCCCATATGAAAATTAGAGATTGCTGCTAACTAAACTTTGATCACTGAGGAGCTAGCTCCCTCATTAAAAATTGTTGCCAAAAATTCAAGTATACGATGTACAGGAGCTGAAAAAGGGTCAATGTGTTTTTGTTGTGCCCAGCAAGCAAACCTTTTCTGGTTACTTGTGTAAAGTTTTCTTAGAGAAGGCTTATGGGATTATAAAAGAATATAACTGACGGTGGAAGAGAACATTGGTTGTCTGACAATTAATGGAATTGGAGAAATCACACTGTCTGCTTGAGGTTTGAGGTATCTGTCGGGTGAGACAGGAGGTCTGGAATCAGATCCAGAATCCAAGGTTGGTAAAGCAAATGAGGCCATGGGAAGGGGAGCCAAATCTGTTGAGGCCAGTAAGGTGAATGAGGATGATTGTGCTGTTCAACCCAAGGAATTCTGGAATTAAGGGATTGGCGGGTGAGCACAACGTAGACTGGGGGGGACACTCGTGGGTGTAGATCATCCCTCGGTGATTCCCCCAGAGGAAGGATTAGGGCAAAGTAGCTGCTGCATTTGTTGCTTAGGGGAGAAGCAAAAAGATTGCAGCAAGGCTGGCCCCATTGACAGAAAATCATTTCCATCATTTTCATGTTGAGAGACCATGAGTGAGGTAGAAGAATGGACATGCTCAGTTTGTCTGCTATCGTGCTGGACTTCCCCGGAATGTGCTTTACTATGAGAAAGTGGTGGGATGAAGACCGCCCATTGCCACACTCAAAGTGCTTCTCAACACAATGGGTAAGATCTGGTTCCCTCGTTTGTTGGTGTATCAAACTACTGACATATTGCCTGTTTGAATCGCAATTGTCCCTAAGAGGAGAGCATTCTGGAAGGCCTGCAATTCTAAGAGCACTGCTGTCATCTCTAGGACATTGATATGCAAATTGGTCTCTTCGGGGGACCAAGTGCCTTGGACTGTTTTCCCCAGGAAGTGCCGCCCCTCAAATCTGGGAAGCATCTGTGGTCACTGTGGCCTTGGGTTGAGGTAGAATTAAAGGATGGCCTTATAGAACCTGATCTGACTGAATCCACCACCCCAGGTATCTCTTGTATGCCAGAGTTATTCTTATTTGTGCTGAAATGCGCAGGTAAAGAATCAACCACTGTGTTGCTAGCGTCCATTGCAGAATTCTGATATGAAATCTTGCTGGAGGAACTAAGATTATGGCAGCTGACATTGACCCCAAGGCTTGAAGGATCAACCGGGCTGAAATTTTGGTTTTGTGAATTATTTTCCTGACCTGGAATCTGATGGTCTGCACTCTTGAAAGAGGCAGAGAAGACATCACTGATATTGTGTAGAAGATTGTGCCTATGAATTCCAATGTCTGAGTTGGTTGTAACTGAGACTTCTCATAATTTATGGTTATCCGTGGAAGAGAACAAATCTGAGGTACCTGATCTCTTGCTGCTGTTAGTAGATGCCTTGTGGGGCGGTAATGAGCCAGCCATCTAGATATGGGAACAGTCGGAATTCCTGCAGTCTCAAGTGAGCTGCTACAACTGCCATGTATTTGGTGAACTCCCTGAGGGCTGTGGTGAGGCCAAAGGGCAGTGCTTTGAACTGACTGGATTGTCGTTTCATTTTTATGTGATGGTGCACATCCTGAAGGTCTGTTGAGCACATCCAGTCTTGCTTGCTAAAGAAGAGTAGAATGGAGTGAATTGTGACCATCTGAAACTTTATATGTTGAACTGACTTGTTCAAATTGCTGAGATCCAAAACTGGTTTCCAGTCTCCTGTTTTCTTTGGCACCAAAATGAATCTCGAGTAAGTTCCAGATTAATATGATAAGTGGAAATAAAAGCTTGATCCCTGAAATACACCAGAAAGAAAAGCAAAGGACCTGTACAGATAAGAAGCAAATTCCAACTTGAATGGGCTCAAACATTGTGCATCTGAAATAGGCTGTTGGATAAATAGGAGGAAAACCGGTTTAGGCTATTATCAGAGAGATTTCTTCTGTATGATTGGAAGGTATAGGTGTGCGAGGGACTAAATCTAAGCTTTCCGAGAATCTGCAGACCAGTCTTCAATAAGCTAGCCCATTTTATTTTTTCACATTCTTCATTGCTAGTAGACACTCTTGCAAATAGTTGATCCGATGTTGTTAACTTATTCACTCCAATGGAGCTCAGGAAGTTTGCACTGTAACTTCTAATGGGTGGAGCCTAAGCCTTTTGCCAGAATCAAATTACGCCCTCACATTTCAAACAAATGTTTGTATCTCTAGAACCATAGGGGATATGAAAGAAGTATAAATGACAAACTCTTCAACACATACTATTTTTATAGTGGTAGCATTCTTTAGATTCTAGGTCTTAAACTGAATTTTATGTCACAGTAAACAGTAACTATTACATTTGTGATATTTTGTAAACAACGTACATTATCTCAGCAACCACTCAAGTTACACATATACTGTCAGCAGCTTTTTATTCATCTAGGTGAGAACTTTCATGTGAGGCTAAGGAGTTCTATCTGTGTTACTTGGTTGTGGAGATATTTAGAAAAATATGAAAATTATATCTATAAATTAATATCATAAAAACAGTTAATGTCTTTACCTGCACAAGACAGACGTCACATATTAAGTTGAGTTTGCCATTGTGTAAGCTTTAAGATGAAATCTTTTAAAACCTTTTACATAGCATGGTTTTGGAATTATTGTTGCAAATATGAACAAGAAATATTTCTGACCTAGAGGTGTCGGTAGGAGTTAACTGCAGATGCACCTGAAGATGTCACTTGGATGTAATGAGTTTATCTTCATTCATTCCTTACAGATGGGTTATCTGTTCCGTCCTCGGAACTGAGCCGACCTCATACCAAGCTTGCATTAGCCAAAAACTCTCAAGCCAAGATCGTACCCAGACTGCTCTGCTCCCTGTTACCTCAGATCTTGTTTGCCGTGTAGCTGTACAGCCATGTCAAGCCACTCTCTCTCAGCTAAGTGAATTTTTTGAAAGTTTCTATATTGTTAGTGCTTAAAAAGTTTTCAGTCAGTTACTATCGCTGTACTCCTACCCTATCGTAACTTAAGACTCTCTCCCTATAGTTTTGCTTCCCTTTAATTACCCTTTTCTTACCTTTGAGGTAATTCTTTACTACCATCGTTGGTAATCCTTCTTTTCTCTCTTCATACCCTTTTGGGTAGCTTTCTTAACTCCTTGGTACTGTCGTTCTTCTCCACATCATTATGTCGCACAAGAAAAGTAGTGTTGGTTTCAAACAATGTACGGAATGCGGCCGTAAGTTACCGCTTTCTGATGGCCATGATTTGTCTCTATTGCTTGAATGTCTCCCCCCTTTCAGTGGCTCCCCCGTGTGGGATTTGTAGAAGTTTTTTGACCAGGACTCTCAATGAATGAAAGAACAAGTTAATCCTGAAAGGCCTCCTTAAAACTCTTTTCTGTGAGGCCATCTCTGGGTCAGAGGGCTCACCCCCTCCTGCTAAACCCCGTAAGAGGCGTTATTCTTCTTACTCCTCGAGGACGCACACTTCATCTCCCTCTGGAGATCGCAAGGAGTCAGCTCACAAAAAGGTAAAAATTTCGAGCCTGGCACTGCCATCTGTGTTTTTTTTGGCACCATTGGTGCAAACTCCTTTGGCCCAGAGTTTGACTATACTGTCCTCTATGGTGCAGACACCTTCAGCACCGACATGCTCTTTGGTGCAGTCTTTTTCGGCACCGTCATTACCGACGCAGACACCTTCCTCGACAGCACCGTACTCATCAGTGCAGATATTTACCACACCACCCTTTACGGTGCAGACACCTTCGAATTCTATGGCGTTGCCTTCGTCGGCACTTATAACTTTGACACCATTCTCGTCAGTGCAGACACCCTCGGTTCCAGGCTATGCACCACATGAGCTAGCAAGGGCCAAGTATTCTCCTTCCTTGGAACCGTTTGCTGGAAGCCAATATAGCCCCTTTCTAGAAAGGCCAGAATCGCCTTCAGGTTTCTCTGAGGTCGACCAGGAGCCTCTCAGAACAAGATGTGTTGCAGCTTGTCCACCATTTGCTTGTGGCCAGGGGTCTATCTCAACCATCTAAAGTTACGTTCCCTCTTCCAGGTGACCGTATTTCTCCACAGACTCCAACGTACACTTCTCCTTGGACTTTCATGGAAGCATCGAAGCCCTTTCCTCTGACAGCAGCTTCCCTTCTTCTGACCCCAGTAGTGGACCTCACTTTGGAGCCAGAGTCGTCCTTGTGGCCCTCTGTGCACTGGGCATCGGGGCTGTTCTCAGGCTAGTGGCTGTGCCGTGGGGGAAGGCATTCTTGGTTCCATGCCAATTTTTTCTATGGCACCCTCCAGGAATCCACATTTCTTCACGCTCCACAGCCCTCTTGAGACTCCTGGTTTGGGGGTCGGCTCATCAGAGCGGGGTGTGACCCCAGTTCTGAGGTTGTCGTGCTCTGTTCTGGGCTCCCATCCCTCTTTGGGTGGTCTGGCCTTCCAGGCCATGGAGAGGGCACTTGCCTTCTCTGGCAAACCCCCCCATGTTGGAGTCCCCCTCCCCTCGTGTCGCAACTGTTGCTAGCCACAACCACCAAGCACAAGGGCCTCAGGTTTCTCCCACTCAGGAGACCCCTTCTTTGCAATCTTCCCCAGAGCTCCCCACGGAGGAAGTCCCTTGCAAGGTTTTGTGCAAGGGGAAGCACATAGACTTCACTGAGGAGTCTTTGACCGAAGATACGAACTTTGATGATGGGGAAGGGTCCCCACAGTCACCCTCTGATGAGGTGTCCTTTGGTGACATCCTCGAGATCCTAAGACAGAGAGGTGACTGGAAGTCCTCCAACCCTTCTTCAGAGGAATCCGTATTCCTGCAGGCCTTTCATGCCAGACCCCATACCTCCTGGGTTTGCCGCAGGCCGATGAGCTTATCCAGCTCATCGTCCACGTGCATGGAAGGCTCCTAACACCCTGGAAGCTATACCGTGGAGGCCTGACAAGATTTTATCTCCCCCAGCTGAGCATCCCCATTGGTCAAAAGGTCTTCCAGTAGATGCCATGGTGGTGGCGGCTGCAATCAAAAAAGACTTGGCAGAAGAGAGCCAGACTGTCCATCCGTCCAACAAGGAGTCCCGGGCGATAGTCTCTGGAATCGTGTGTTTGCTTCATCGACCTTCACTGTAAGGTCCTTGAACTACTTTGCACACTTTACAAGGCTCTAGAGGGACCTTATCAACCAACTCTCTGAAACCTTGCAGGAGCTGTTTCTGATGAGGACAGTGACAACATAGCTTCTTGGATAGTGACCCTAGAACCCATATCCAATTCTTCCATGTGCCGTATTTCACACGCAACGGAAGGAGCGGCTAGAGCGGCAAGCGCAGGTATAGTCACGAGACAACATGCCTGGATGCGCCTTTGCGGACTCCTTTAAGGCTTCCTTTATGAATGCCCCCATTGAGGCCGCTTCTTTGTTTGGCCCTAAGGTTAAAGATACACTGGCAAGGTGCAAACAAGATGGCAAGACCCTATCTTGCCGTGGGTGTCCGACACTCCACTCCTTAATGATTCTACTCCAGAAAACAGAGGAGCGGAAAGACATGGCACAGAAAATCACAGGGCTTTTTCCGTGATGCACGTGCCAAGTTCTCCCCTAGAGGTAGAGGGGGGAAATGCCAATGGAAGACTCCCCTTTTGGGACAGGGGAGATCCGCTGAACTGGGGTTCCAGAGATTCTTTCTCTGGCCAACCCTACAAGCGTTTCTGAAGAGTTGCCCAACTGCTCACCTCTGGAAGCGGTTGGGAGTCATTTTTCCTTGTACCCCACCTGCCTGGCAAAACATAAACACCAGTTCTTGGGTACAACGGATAATATCCAGAGGCTATAGTATCCCCTTCCATCTCTGTCTCATCTCATCCAGAGACTTACCCGACATCCCACCCAGTCAAAAGGGAGGCAGCAGCACACGAAATCCAAAAGCTGCTACAAAAACAAAAAGAGTCCTCCAAACGGTTCCCCCAGACCAGATAGGATCCGGCTTTTACTCCAGGTTCTTTTTAGTGCCAAAAAAGACGGGGGACTGGAGACCAATTCTGGATCTCAGCACACTGAACAAATTTGTAAAAACAGAGAAATTTCGGATGGTCATGGTTCGGTCTATACTTCATCTTCTGAAAGAAGTCTATTGGATGTGCTCTGTAGATCTTCAGGATGCGTATTACCATATAAAAATGGACAAGTGCTCAAGAAGATACCTCCGCTTCCGCATAGGGGCCAGCCACTACCAATTTTGAGCACTGCCCTGCGGTCTCTCTACAGCCCCCAGAGTGTTCACCAAATGCATGGCAGTGGTCCTTGCTCACCTGCAACTTCAAGGATTCCAGGTATTTCCATACCGAGACGACTAACTCCTCACCGCCTCCACCAAGCATTTACTGGAAAAAGCCCTAGACTGCACTCTTCTCACAGCACAATGCCTGGGAATCACTATAAACTGGGAGAAGTCCAACACGACCCCAGCACAATCTTTAGAATTCATCTGGGTTCTATTGGACACAAGGAATTGCACAGCATCTCTTCCGGATCACAGACTTCAAAGAATAAGACAACAGATTCAGCCGGTACTCTGTCACCACGAATCCTCTTCTCGGTCCATACTCGAACTCGTGGGGTCAATGGCAGCCTCGATCACCATTGTTCCTCTGGCCAGATTCCACACGAGATTTCTCCAATGGTTACTTCTCACTCAGTGGTACCCTCTACAACATCCTTTGTCTTTTCAGATGTGCAACTCAGAGATGCAAGCAAGGTTTGCTCTGGTGGACGTCTCAAAATCCCCAACAATGGTCTCGCCCCTTCAGCCCCCATCAGCCAAAAGCCACGGTGACCATGGACACCTCTCTGATGGGGGGGCTATATCAGGAAAACTCGGTCCAAGGTACCTGGTCGGAGACAGAAGCCCATTTTCATATCAATATCCTTGAACCGAGGGTGGTGCTATTAGCGTTGCAAGCATTCCAGTTCATCCTTCCATCAGGGACTATTGCGATCCAGTCCGACAACATGTCAGTCATCTTGTACATCAACAAGCAAGGGGGCACTAGATCTTATCCATTAAGCCGCGAGGCCTTGAGAATATGGCAATGGGCGATAGTTTCCATCTACTTTCTAATTGCAACGCACATTCCCGGGAGCTCCAACGTGATTGCAGACAAGTTGAGCAGGTGCGTTCTACAACCTCACGACTAGTCCCTTCAACCCTGTGATAGCGGCAAGAATTTTCAACTGCTGGGGCCAGCCTTGCTGCAACTATTTGCCTCCCCAACCAACTAAAAGTGCAGCAACTACTTTGCCCTGATCCTCCCTCGGGGACAGTCACCGAGAGGTCCACTCTTGGCCTTCTGGTCTGTTTTATGCTTATCCTCCTCTTCCCCTCATCTCTCAGTTTCTGAAGAAAGTACGGCAGTTGAAGAACAAAGTGATCCTCATTGCTCCATATTGGCCTCAACAAGTTTGGTTCCCCTTTCTCTGGCCTCACCTGCTAGATCCACCATGGATCCTCAATCCATCCCAAACGTTGATCTCCCATCCACAGGGTCTGACTCACCCCAGTCTAACAAACCTGAAGCTGACAGCTTGATTTCTCCACTTCCTATGATTGCCAGGCAGGACAACCTCTCTTCCCCGGTGCACAATATTCTTATCGCATCTTATAAATCGTCCACCAGGCTAACCTACCTCAGCAAATGGAAAAGGTTTTCATTATGGGCAGCGAATAAACAATTGGACCCCTTGTCAGCCCCAGTTTTGGTGGTTTTAGATTACTTGTCAGATCTTTTGTCAGTCTGGGTTGTCAGCCTCTATTATTCGTGTTCATTTAGCTGCCATTTCTAATTTCCACATTGACTTTCAGGATTCTTCACTCATGCCACATAAAATCTGTAAGACTTTCTTGAAGAGTGTTTTTCACCTAAAACCTCCCTTTAGGATTTGGCCTTGGTTCTATAAGCCCTAACAACTCCCCCCCTTTGAACCTGCATCTTCATGTGATTTTAAAGTACCTCTCTTGGAAAACTTTTTCTGGTTGCAATCACATCAGCCAGACGTTTGTCAGAACTTCAAGCCTTATGCATCAAATGTCCCTACCTTATTTTCCATAAGGATAGAGTATCACTGAGAACAGATTCTTCCTTTTTACTAAAAGTGGTATCAGAGCAGTCTATCAACCAGTCTATTGAACTCCCAGTATTTTTCCTCATCATTGTAGCAAGGGAGAGTATTGCCTGCATTCCCTGGATGTTCACAGGCAAATACGATTTTATCTGGACAAAAGAAGATCTACCCGTAAATCAGACCAACTATTTCTGGCTTTTTCTGGACCAAGGCTAGGTCATCCAGTCTCAAGTTACATTGGCGTCATGGTTTAGAAATTGCATTACCTTTGTCTACAACAAGAACAATGTCACCTTGCCTCATAGAGTGAAAGCACATTTTACAAGGTCTATGGCAACTTCAGCTTTCCATGCTAGGGCTTCCCTCAATGATATTTGTTCAGCTGCGACTTGGGCCAAACCCCATACTTTTATCCTTCATTACAAAGTAGATTTGGCCTCCAGAGGTAGAGCTTCTTTTGCTTCCATGGTGCTCAGGAATGTCCTTCCATTAGGGCCACCCAGGGCTACTGGCAGCTGGGGACTCTGTTCCATCAGTAAGGAATGAACGAAGATAAACAACATCAGTTAAAGAAGTTGCGTTTTACCATAACGTTCCATCTGTGTTGTTTATCTTCGTTCATTCATTACTCCCCACCCTCCGTCCCCCTCCGGAGGTTCCTGCTTGATCTCGTGTACTCCTTTTTTCCTTTATTGTAGGTCTGTTATGACCAGAGGTAGCCTGTAATTTTGTTTTTCAACTTGCAAACTCAATCTGAGGTGTTAGGGAGCACAGCATTCTGTGTAGGATCTTGGCTTGAGAGTATTTTGCTGACGCAAACTTGGTATGAGGCCTGCTCTGTTAAGAGTACGGAACCGATAACCCATTAGTAATGAATGAACGAAGATCACAACACAGATGGAACGTTATGGGAAGACAGAACTTCTTTTTTTGTTGGTTCTTGCTCATGTTATTTTTTTATGCTTACAAATTTGTAAATACAATTATTGTCATGATCAATGTGTTTAGTTAAAATCTAAAACTTTTTTAAAAAAAATAAATAAGCTGGCCCATTTTAACAGTCCTATAAATGGAGTTTGACACCCTCAGTACTCCACTTGAGGCTGTTGCATCCAAATCTAAAAACTTTCTGCTTGTCATAGTGGGTGCCATAGTTATCAAGGAAACAATAGATTTAAATACATTAAGGGTAAACAATGAAAAAAGTTGATAGCTGGCGATAACGTGATGGTTACCAGACTCTCTCTCTCTTTCAGAAGGCTAATGATTGCTTTTTTCCAAAGTTTTGAGATTATGCAAGATGAGTTATGTTAGAGTCTGAAAGGGCTGTCTCTTTTTATTTTTTAAACATCTTTATTAAATTATTACTTAAGGCATAGTCAAACATACAGTAACAGAAAAAACATATTAACATTTTTTTCCATTTACATATATTATACTACTTATATCTTTTCTTTGTCATCAGTCCAACATTACATAAATTGGTGAACTCCTGTCTTCCCTTAAACCTCACTTCTCCTCCTCCTGCCTATTATTCTGTATGTACTGTCCCCACATTTTCTATTTATTTTTTTTTCAGTTTGCTCCTTCCCATTTCTAAAGATACCTCTTAGTTTTTTTTTTATCTCTGTTATAATATTCAGTACTTCAAATACAGTTGGTTTAGACTTTGATTTCCATTTTCTAGTAATTACTTTTCCTGCAGCCAACAGAATTAAACTTAATAAGGCTTTAACTATGTCTTGGCAATTCACATCCTCTGTCCCAGCTCAAAAGAATAATATTCTTAGTTACAGCCATTTGTTTCCCCAATATTTCTTACAAGAGGACTTTGAACAGATTTTTTTAAACTCTGACAGCTCATTACTCTTCCAAAATGTATGTTCACACTCGACCTGAGGAAAAATTATTTTAAAGTTTGTTTGGGGTATAAAAAATACCTACATTGCATACTTGGGAACCATACCGATGTCCTCCCACTGCACTCCTGTAACTTGCTTTTCCAGTCTCTCTTCCCAATCTTTTCTAACCTCCTCCAAGTAATGTTCAAGGTCAACATGCAGTATTTTACATGCCATAATAATTATCACTTTTTTAACAGCAGCTTCTGTTCTAAATTCAGCTAAAACCCGATCAGATCAGGTCTTCCCCATCCCTTTCTCTTTGCCTATAATTTGATATAAATCCCAGTATCTAGCCTGCAGTCCAAACAACATCTTGATCTCATCCCACTCTGCTACCTTCCCTGTCAAGTTATTTTCTGCCAATACCTTGGTTTCTTTGCCAGTTTTCTTCATTTAAATTGCAGCCTTCTCCTCTGTTTTCCATACCCCAACATGCAGTCATCATTATTGGCAAAATCACCTTTCTTCATTCTCATGTTGGCTTAGAAATGTTCTTTGTGTTTCACTGTGGCAGTCATCACACTTGGGTTATCTGCCTGCAGGTAGCTCTCAGTCGGCCCGAATACCAGAGTCGATTTCTGCGTCGGATGCTTTCTCTTCTTCCACGACGTCCGAGGTATAAAATAGGCAGCTGACAACATTACATCAGTCTTTCTTGCTGAGGAGGAGCCTGAAGCAGAAGCAGTTCACAAGTGCCAATCAGCCGCTACCTGAAATTTTCGTTTTCAAGTTTGTAATCCTGAAGTCTTCTAAAGCTAAGTACCCCATTGGGGATCCTTTTTTCTTGCTCTAACTGATGTCAGAAAAAGTTAACAATTGTCTTGCTTGTGGAAAGCAAATACCTCACAGAGATTTTCATTCTTACTGCATCACCTGTTTGGGCCCAGACCACGACATCCCTCTCTGTCGGTTTTGTGCCTTGTTTAACGCCTGAACCATTTGTCGTTGGGCCATCTTTGCCACCAAATTCTTTCGCTCTCATTGTCCGTATTCCGAAATGGCTTCGATAAGCCATCAGGCTACCGATCTTCCGTAAAAACGTAAAGACAGAGACAGATCGCATAGGTCCAAAACTGCTGACAACACTTCTGTTAAGCTAGTCGCCAGTCCACCGGTACTCAGTGAAGCACCTTTGCAGCCCCTGTTGCCCGCTTCTACAGATTCACAGGCATCTACTGATACCCATTCGGAGTCCGGTATGCTGCGAGATGCTTCTTCGACTGTGGGACCTGCGGATGTCTCTACCTTGGATGGGTCCGGAGCCGCTGTGCAAGCGCCGGCTTCTGAGGGTGTATTCCGACCTACCGATGTTCGAATTAAACCTACGGCTTTTTTTAGCTAAAACTACTGAGTTTCTGAGGCCCAGAGTACGCACTACTCCTAGAAAACCGACGACCAAAACGCATGCTCAAGCTCCCATGCCACAAAAACAAATGCTTAGAATGGCTGAAGACATTATTACACTAATTAGGGGAAGCCAGCCTTCCCCTGCTAAGAGACAAAGAATTGAGTTTCATTCTGATTCTACAGACCAGGAATCCAATGATTCTGACCCTTCTAATTATCAGGACATGCCCTTATCAACCTATGAGGATTCAGATGCAGAGGAATCCGTTCCCTCTGCCTCCCCTCCAGAGAATTTTTCTTTTGGTGAAACTTTGCATACTTTAAGAGAGCATTTCCACTGGGAATGCCAAGACTACCCTCAGCCCAAAAAGAGACTCAGAGAATTTTTAGAGTTGCCTCAACACAGGTCTCTAGCTATACCCCCTGTCCTGGATGTTGTAGATGATGTTTTTATGGAATCAGTCTTACTCAAGATACTTTACCCCTGGCCCCTAGGAAACCTGACAGGTACTACAGAGTACCTGATTCCCCCAAATTTATCTTTAAGAATCCTATTGTGGATCCAGAGACCATTTCCCAGGGACCTAAATGTATTAAGGCTACTACACCCAAATATCCTACCCCTTCAGACAGGGATTCCAGACCTTTAGACAGATGGGATAAGAAGGTATATACCTCTGCAACTTTTGCCATCAGGGTATTGAATTGCCAGTTTAATTTTCACATGTTGAAGTACCAGCATTATATTATGGAACTAATTAAACAAAAAATGGTGTTACTTCCTGATTGTGCAGAAAATAAAGACTTACAAGAGCTAATGCATTCTGCAAACCAAGTTAGTATGCATCCTTTGCAGTGTGGCTTTGATGCCCTAGAAGCATCTTGTAGGGCTGCAATCACTGGGTCTGTACTGAGAAGGCATGCTTGGCTGAAGGAACAAACCTTGCCAGATCATATCCAATCCAAATTACTAGCCGCTCCTTTAAATAAGGATGGTTTATTTTGGCACCAAAGCAGAAGAGGTTCTTAAAAAGATGGAAGAAAAAGCTAAATCTATGCAGACCGTTAAAGAATTCTTAAAAGTACAACCACCTAGATTCAGTAGGCATTGGCCTTCTAAAAACTGGTCCTTTCCAGCCCCTTCCAGGCCTTCTCAGACCGAACCCAGGGGAAACAGGCCACCCAGACTACAGTCTCAGGGTATGCAGAGATCTAAACAATGGAGTGCCACCACTTCAAAAACAGGGAGTGGTAAGCCGCCCCTTTATGGAAAAAGTTCACAATGACTTTTCAACTATCCTTCCCAGCCCTGCCCAATTACTTGTGCCCCTAGGAGGAAAACCTGCCCTTCATGCAAAAAACTGGATATCCATTACTAAGGACAGATGGGCCCTAAACATTGTATCCCAGGGGTACAGATTCTACTTCCATACACTGCCAACCCCATTTGGGTTTCCAGACCTTCCTCCAAACCAGTGGGCAAAGGCTCAAAAGCAAATACTTTCCCTGCTCAATATCAGAGCTATTCAGCCTGTTCAAGTAGAACAAAGCGGGGAAGGTTTCTACTCCAGACTTTTCCTGGTGCCCAGAAAAGAGGGCTCTTGGCACCCAGTCCTGGATCTGTCAACTCTCAACACCTTTCTGGTGGTCCCAAAATTCAAGATGCTTACCCTGCAGCAGCTTCTCCTTTTGCTAGCCAAGGATGCCTGGTTAGTCACTCTAGACTTAAAAAAAAGCTCATCTGCACATACCCATAAGGGAGTCATGGAGAAAATATCTACGCTTCAGGGCAGGCTCTATGCACTGTCAGTTCTCTGCACTTCCCTTTGGCTTATCTACTGCACCCAGAATATTCACAAAGTGCCTGGCTCCAGCCATTTGCATACTGCAGGCAAAGAGCTATCAACATTTTCCCATACTTGGGCGACTGCCTGATTCAGGCGAACAGTCAGGAATTGCTACTTCAGAACCTTGCATTTGTAAAAAGCCTTCTCACTTCATTGGGGTACACCATCAACGAAAAGAAGTCACAGCTGGTGCCCAGTCAAAAGATTGTATTCCTGGGGGCAAACTTGGACACAACTTCCCAGATGGCATTCCTCATTTCAGAAAAACAGGTCTATCTGACAAACTACTTCAAACAAATGGCCACCAGAACCTAGCTGTCTGCAAGAAAAATAATGCAAGCTCTAGGGTTCATGGCCTCATGTATTCTGCTAATTCCATATGCAAGACTGCATATGAGGAAACTTCAGTGGTACTTAAAAAGTCTTTGGTGCCAGCATTCTCAGGACCTGGAAACAGTCATTCCAATCGTACACTGTCTAAGGGCAGAGTTCCTATGATGGGCAGAAGCATGCAACCACAACAAGGGACTGCTTTTCACTTAAGCCCTTACTGCCCAAACCCTGACAACAGACGCATCAGACTATGCATGGGGGGCTCACATGGCAGGCAAGTGCATTCAGGGCCACTGGAGCCCAGCCCAGGTTATCCTGCACATCGATCAAACAGATGCTAGCTGTACAGAATGCTCTGACTGCCTTCAGATACCTAATCCTTCCTGGACAACTGCTTATAAAATCAGACACCACAGTTATGTGGTACATAAACAGGCAGGGGGAAACCCATTCATACCCACTCTGCAGGTTAGCCATGGCCCTGTGGAACACAGCCGTGAGCAACCAAGTGCATCTACAAGCCCAATTCCTGCCAGGCAAACAAAATTCACTGGCAGACGACTTGAGCAGAAATCTCCTAGACCCACACGAGTGGAAATTGGAGTCAAACACCTTCAACCTTCTGATCCAGAGGTGGGAGACACTGGAGGTGGACCTATCTACCTCCCCAAAAAACACTAGTTGAGCAAATTCTGCATCAGGAACCCTCACAGCAGGGCCTGGAAGGTGGATGCCCTATCCTTTCAATGGGAAAACCTCTCAATTTATGCCTTTCTCCCAATGCCCCTCCTCTCAAAAGAACTACTCAAGATAAAACCGGACAGGCCAAGGGCATTTCTTATTGCCCCAGACTGGCCACTAGCACTGGTACCCATTCTTGCACAGTCTGACAACAGTGCCACCCTGGCACCTTCACCAGACTCTCCTACCTTGCTGTCTCAGTAGGAGGGACAGATTTTGCATCCACAATTGCAATCCCTAAACCTTGCAGCCTGGCTTATCCCTTGAATACACCACCAGCAACCCTCAGCAAACAGGTGCTGGACGTCATTCTTGAAGCCAGAAGGCCCAGTACTAGGAAATCCTATGCTGAAAAGTGGAGAAGATATTCTTGGAATCAGTCTCAAGGGAAGGACATAGCAGTGCCCTCCTTACCTGTAATCCTGGATTACCTAACAGAGCTACTCCACAGAGACCTATCCTTTTCCTTCATTAAGATTCATACCTCTGCCATCTCAGCTCATTATAATACTGAGCCACCTCTATTTTCTTACCCTCTCATGAAACGGTTCCTGAGAGGGGCTAACTACTTAAGACCCCCTAGGAGAGCACCCACCCCTGCCTGGGACCTTGACTTTGTACTGGAAAAGCTCATGGTTTCCCCTTTTGAACCCGCAGCTTCAGCAGAGTTAAAATTCCTCTCTCGGAAAACAGCCCTGATTTTATAACTTCAGCCAGAAGAGTTTCTGAGTTACAGGCTCTAATGGCTGTGGAACCCTTCATTATTTTCCTTGCTGACAGGGTTTCCCTCAGGACTAACCCGTCCTTTATGCCTAAGGTGGTGTCCAGTGTGGCTCTAAACCAAACTATCCATTTTCCAACCTTCTTTTCTAGTCCTCAGAATAAAGGGAAAAGGATCCTGCACTACTCGGACATGCACTGACAGCTCAGGTTCTACCTTGACAGGACTAAACCTTTCAGAAAATCTGACCAGCTGCTAGTCAGCTTTGCTACAGGGGCAGAGGGTAAGGCCATTTCAAAGCAAACTATTTCCAAATGGATAGCACACTGCATCCACTTCTGCTACAAGTACCATTGAAAACTTGCCCCACAGGGGATTGGACCACATTCCACTAGAGCTACTTCCACCTCTACAGCATTTCTCAGGGGAGTCCCTACCAGGGGCATTCTGGAAGCTGCAACCTGGAGTTCTGTACACACCTTCACCAAGCATTACCACTTCTAAATCCAGAGTTGGATTTGCTACAGCAGTCTTGCAAGGCCTACTAGCCAGCCCTAACACTTCTTGACTGTCTCCACCCTTCCTCAGCTTTGGGAATCAACCCAAGTGTGATGACTGCCACAGTAAAACACGAAGAACATAGTACAGTTGTGTACACTTACCATAAATGTAGATGTAAGAGTGTATTCACTGTTGCGGTCCTGGTTTCCCTCCCTCCAGCCCCCTAGCTTTCTCTATCTTTCTACCTCTCCTCTTTATGGCCATTCCTAATGGCATTGGTATTTACTTTTTGCTGGTAGTGTTTTCCTCACCATACACTAGCTTCCTATTTGGGGGCTCCTGACAATTTGGGGCAAGTAAAACTGATGTAATGACATCGGCTGCCTGTCTTATACCCCTGATGACCTGATGTCATGGAAGAAGCGACAGTATCAGATGCAGAAATCCCAAGACTCTGGTATTCGGGCCAACTGAGTGCTACCTGCAGGCAGATAACTCAAGCGTGATGACTGCAACTGTGAATACATTTGAACATCTACATTTATGGTAAGTGTACACAACTGTACTTTCTTATATTCATAAAGTAGCTGAAGGTATTGTAATATCCTGTATGGTTGGTCTATTTAAGGATCTACGTCCAAAATCCCCCCTCTCTCTCTTTCTTAAAATACCCCCCTGCTCAATCATCATCCCTTTCCAGTTTGAATTGTAACCTGCTAATGTGTATATGAGCCTTAATTGTGTAGCTCTAAAATATCCCTTCAAATTAGGTAATCCTAAACCACCTTGTTCCTTCAACTCTTGTTGACCACAACTTCTCCTTTAGTTGATTAAAAAAATATGACTGACCCATATATAAAACTAAAGGGACTTAAAAACATGATCCGATGTCAGTTTTCATTCAGCCTCAATGTATGAGACTCTCATCTGACTTTGTCATTACTGCAGCTCATGGAAGCCTGCAAACTCTTGAGCTCTTTCCTACCCACAATGCTCTGGTCCTGTCTCACCTCAGTTCTCGTTTGCTGCTTTTGCGAACAGACGTGGTTGCTGATGGCTCTTGAGAGCTGAGTGATAAGTAAATTTAATATCCAAAAACAGCCTAAAGATAAAGTGCCACGATGAAAATCAGGAAATCCAAAAACAAACTTTTCGAGGTAGCACCATGGTTAAATAGGCTTTAATTCCAAAAAACAGTGACAAAAAACAGTATACCAAGCATGTAAGCGGTTTCACTTTCTCCTTGAACGCTTCATCAGACATAATAAAGGCTGCAGTGTGTCTTCATTTAAATATTGCAAACTCGAATTGTAACCAACCATCTTAGTTCATAAATTAATCAATTAAAACGTCTTAATTAATTTAATAAAATCTCATTAATCAACTATAATTCAAATAATAAAGGCATCTCCTAAATCTCATACTAATATATATTGCAATAAATATATAAATGTATAAAAAATGTATATATTTAGATTTATAAAATATTCATTTAAAACCACATTCATTAATACCAGCGTTCAAAACAGCATTAATTTAAAACATCACTAGATGGCAGCATTCACCAATACATACAAACAAAAACTTCAGCTAAAATATATACACACACACATACTGGGAGTATACAACCAAGATAGAGCATGCATAAAACACAGTATTAAAACATTCATCTTCTTGATACAATCCCAAAAAAAACTATTACAAAATTTAAATATGTAAAAATACGAATATATAAAAAATCTATATATAATATATGAAAAATTTCTCATCCCTATGTACATATATGTAAAAACGTTTCCAAGTATAAATTTATTATAGGAATTTATATATATATATATATATATGTGTGTGTATATATATATATATATATATATATATATATATATGTGTATATGTATATAGTATGTTCACAAGGAACACAGTGTTGTACGTTACCAACTCTGACACTCTTAATTGATTCTACTACCAGGAACTTAAGTTTATGGGAAAGATCATTAGTAATCACATGCTTGGCCAATGCATTACTTTCATCCTCTCGGATTATAGCATTTAAATGTTATCTTACGACTTCTCTTAATGTTCTAGAAGTCTTCCCAGTATAAAAAGCTGTACATTTCATGTACACAGCTAAATAAACTAAGTCACAAGATTTACAATCTACATAGTGTTCAAAAGTTTGTTCTTCCTGTATCCAGATGTACAAATGTATTTATACCTGCCATGTATGAGCTTTGATTACACCCTCTACATGGAAAAATGCCTTTCCTTGTGGACTGTACTCTGATTGCCACTCTTCTCATAACTTAATAGTCTCTTCAATGACTTTGTATTTTTATAGGAATACTTCGGTGAATCTCCCACTATATTCCTTATTTTCTCAAGTACTGTTAGAATGGTCTAATTTCTATTTATGATTTCTTGTATCATTCTGTTATTATTTGAAAATGAGATAGTCATTCTGACATTATGGGTCTCATCTTCCACTTGTCTAAGTGGATTCCCATTCACTTCTTTGTTCCTTCTTAAAAATGGTCTCCTTTCCCTTTTCTGTCGATGACTTCATCATTATATAATCTTCTGCATTCATCATTTGTATATCCTCTATCAAAAAACTCATCTCCCAAGTTCCTAATCGTAGTTTGGAACTTAGTAACTTGACTAGTTAACCTACAGACTCTGTCCTTGATTAATAACCACATATATATATATATATATATATATATATATATATATGGAGGATGCATACTATTACAGTGCAGAATATATATATATATATATATATATAAGGAGGATGCATACTATTACGGTGCAGAAGACTATTTCTGCAACTTTTCCTGTACATGGACGTCAGTATTTCATCGTCTTCTTTATATACCCATACATCAAGAAACCCTATCTCATTACTAGACCAGTTTCCCACAAATTTCAAAAACTCAGTGGTATTAATGTAGCTGATAAAAGCTTCCAAAGTTTCTATCGTCCCTTCCCATACAAGGAAGACATCGTCCACAAACCTCTTGCAGTACCCATTGGACCTCTTGTATTTAGTGTCCATAATAAATGTCTTTTCCCAGTGTGCCATTACGAAGTTGGCATATGAGTTTGCGCATGACTTACCCATCGCCACCCCTTTAGTTTGTAGATAATAGGATTTACCATAAGAGAACACATTATTTTCAAGAATTAGTTCTAGGAGCATCATGCATCTCATTGTTTCATTAGGAACCCCTTTTTTGTTAGAAATATTCTAATATATTCTAACCCGATGTCATTGGGTATTGCTCTGAATAATGAAAAACTCCAGCTTTACTCTGTAGCATATCGCCTACTCCGAGGTGATCTCTGCCTAACATATAAAGGTATGTCAAGCCCAGAGCTGTTGGACATGCTACACCTAAAGAAATCCCATTCCCTCCAAGCTACACGCTCTAGGGACCTAAACCTTGTCACCACAATAAACAGGGCACGCTGGAGGGATAGATTCCTGTCCCAGAGACTTCCTATACTCTGGAACAAGCTACCCATCTATGTCAAGCAAAGTTCTTCATTAGCGCTCTTCAAGAAAAATCTTGATGAGTGGATGGGAAATACACCCTGGGGATCACTTCTGTCTCTCTGCTGGACAGTGGCACAGGAATATAACTTTCTTGGGTAACGTAAGCTATGGTACCTTGCTGGCTAGGCTTACGTAGGCCCTTGGGCCGATAGCCTAGTACTTACTTATGAACCTATGAACATCCAATGTTACAAACAATGCTGTAGATTTAAATCTATGCGAAAATACATACTGTGAAAAACTTTCTAAAAAATATTGGGTATCTCTAGTTATGGTATCAGTCCCTTTTACTACACTTCTTAACTGCTTTTCCACATAAATTGGACCCTCATGAATGGAAATTGAATCCACAAATCTTCAGCATGGGAACGCAAAAATGGGGATGCCCAGACATAGATCTTTTTGCCTCCCCTCTAAATTGCCAACTACAAAAATTCTGCACAAGGACTTATCACACACAAGCATGGAAACTGGATGCTCTCTCGTTCAGCTGGAAAAGCCTAAAAGTTTATGACATCCCACCACTTCCTCTCCTTTGAAAGGTACTCCTAAAAGCCAGACAAGAAAAACCACAGATGATCCTGATTGCTCCAGACTGGCCACGCCAGCACTGGTACCCAATCTTAAAGAACTTAGCTCAAGGCCTACCATGGATTTTGCCTCATATTCCACACCTTCTAACTCAACAAAACAATCAGATCCTGCATGGTCAGCTCAAAACCCTAAACCTGGCTGCATGGCAGATTCATTAGTCAAACAGGCAACACCTCTCTCTAAAGCTGTTATGGATGTCATTTTGGAGGCCAGGAGGCCTAGCACCAGGAAAGCTTACTCAGAAAAATGGAAGAGATTCTGCGCCTGGAACCAGGCTCAAAGCCTTGACCCTCTTGTCCCAAACATTCCTCAGATTTTACAATACTTAAATGAGATGCTGGACAAAGGCCTATCCTTCTCATCAATTAAGATTCACGCCTCTGTCTTTTCAGCACATTACAACACGGATCCTCCTTTATTCTCTCATCCCTTGCTAAAGCAGTACCTCAGAGGGGCTAAAAACATAAGACCGCCACGGAGAGCACCAACACCAGTTTGGGACCTCAATTTAGTTTTGGAATAACTTACCCTGCCACCTTTTGAGCCAGCCAATACAGCCGATCTAAAATTTTTATCATGGAAAACAGCTCTGCTCCTAGCAGTAACTTCAGCACGAAGAGTCTCAGAGCTACAGGCATTAATGGCAGTGGAACCTTTTGTAATTTTTCATCAGGACAGGGTTTCTTTAAGGACAAACCCTACCTTTATGCCAAAGGTGGTATCTAGTGTGGCTCTTAACCAAACCATCCATTTGCCAACTTTTTATCCAAACCCCCAGAATAAAGGGGAGAAACTTCTGCACTCTTTGGACATACACAGGCAGCTACGCTTCTACTTGGACAAAACAAAAGCTTTCAGGGAAACTGAGCAACTGTTTGTAGCATATGCTGCAGGATCACAGGGCAAGGCTGTCTCAAAGCAGACTATATCCAAATGGATAGGACACTGTATTCGTTACTGTTACACTCGGCATGGAAAATCAGTCCCTAATAACATTAGACCACATTCCACCAGGGCTACAGCCACTTCAACAGCCTTTCTCAGAGGAGTACCTACCAAGGAAATTTTGGAGGCTGCAACTTGGAGTTCAGTGCACACCTTTACCAAGCATTACCCCTTGCCTCTTTACTCTAAATCCAGAGCAGGATTTGCAACTGCAGTTCTGCAGGGCCTCATAGCCATTCCTAACTCTTTATAGACCAGCCACCCAACCTTAGCTTTGGGATTATACCCAAATGTAATCACTGCAGCAGTGTAACACGATGAACATAGTACAGTTTTGTACCTACCATAAATGTAGATGTTTGAATGTTCACACTGCTGCAGTTCAGGTTACCCTCCCTCCATCCCCTCTGAACTAGCTGGACTTATCTACACCTTTCTATCCTATACAACCTTTGTGGTATATTTGCTTGTAACTGAAGGTATTGTTTTTATTTTATATGTATATTTTTTATTAGCAGTATGTATTGCCTACCTACTTGGGGGCACCTGACATCTGGGGCAAGAAAAACTGAAGAAAATGGCGTCGGATGCATCTTGTATACCCCTGGCGCACTGACGTCAGGGAAGAAGCGACAGCAACCGACGCCGGACCAAGACTTTGGCCGACTGCTGGGACCACCTGACGGCAGGATAACCCAAGTGTAATGACTGCAGCAGTGTGAACACTCGAACATCTGCATTTATGGTAGGTACAAAACTGTACTTTAGCCATGCTGAAGCTCAAGCTACAACCTGTATTTCAACTTCCACTGATTGTTGTCTGTTCCCCTCCCAGGTGTGAAAAAGAACTTGCATGCTTTCAGAAACCATTAACTTTTATCCCTAAGAAAAAAATGCACTCGCTATCTTTAAATAAAACAAAGGTGTTTATTTTTCTGTTAAATACATTGTAGTATTAGGGCTGCTGTCTCTTATTCACTTTCCATTATTTCGAGCTTTTTTTCATTGCACTGCTTACAGTTGTACCTTTAAATTCTGCATTTCCTTCGGCAAAGAATGCTCAGAACTCTGAAGATTAATTACTTGCACTTGCAGACATTTCATCCTCATGTAAAAGTAAACAGTGAATCGTTGTAAATTTTCCTGTGAACAGAATGTGCAACTAGGTCAGGTATGGACTTTTTCACTACCACTGTAAATTTGCCAGTGGAAAAAAACACAAGCTAATATTTTGCACATGTAAGAAACTTAGCATTCTAACGGCTTTCATCATTTTGTCTTCTTTTTTTTTCAAACCTACTTGTTTAGAAAAAATACTTGTTTACAGCTTAAACCAAAGGCGTTATTCTAGACATAGTCGCCCTTGTAAAGTAAATATCGTAATTCTACAAATAATCTGTGCACTTTTACACCCCTCCCCACCTCAGTAGCCCAAGATCACAGCATATTAACATTAAACTTTTGCCCAGTCTTTCTTCTGTTATACTGTAATATTTTACTTAGTTAAAAAGGTACTTGTTCACTTTAATATTTTTAAAACGTACAACAGTCACTGAAAAGACTTGCTCCACATTTAAAATTCCCCTGACTATGCACTACTCAAAACTACTTTTTCCTATATATAACATCCAGTTTGCATCTCAAAATGGTTTATGCAAGTAACAAAAGTTGTTTACATAGTTACTTTTTTTTTTACCATTTAGTATCTTCCCAACCCTTTAATGACATAAAGTATATGCTTTACAGTTCACTCATAAGTTTAACAAAGTCGACAAAAATCCAGTCTTTCTCATCTACTTTTTCTTGCAAAGCCATATTTCACAAATGTGATTGATGCGTCGTAGTCTCCCATTTATTCACTAAGTTCAGTGTTGCTGGTCTTTTTCTTGTTTATCCACATCTTCCAACACCAGACTCTAGTTCAAGTCCAAGGTACTACTGATTCTTCTAGTCAACACCCGTTTGTTTTTTTTTTTGTTTTTTTTTTGTTGGAGGAGGTCCCCCTCTCAAGCACTTTCCTGTTTCACTGGCAAAATATCGCTATGAAGTTTTATTGTCAATAGAATGAGAAGTAGAGTCTCCTTCTATTTGCTGGCTCACTTTTTGTTGAATAAACTTTATTTCCTCTTTGGCTTGTGCTTCCAAAATTGTCTATGATCTTCCAGAAAAAAATATTCTGAAGACAGATGGCTACAGCAACTTGAATCTTAGATTGCTGGGATACATTTATTCTTCTGCCTGGTGTATAGTAAATCATTTTCCACAAACTCTTTGCTCCCCCCAATGTTTATTTTCCCTTCTGCCACAGCTTTGTCAGGATCAACTCTGCTCCTGTCTGACTGCATCTTTCCTAATGCAGGTCTTGGCTGCTTTCTCATGGCCAGGTTTAGGACATGTACTAGCTGTGCCCTTTCAATTTATAAATCTTGATATGGAATATCAGTCCAGTTGCTTATTTATGCTTTCTTAAAAGTAATACAATCTGTTCCTTACAGTTTTTGTGATACAGGAAAAAAAACTGAAATTTTGTGCTGTATGTGCTCTGTCTTCTAATTGTATCATTTTTTGAAACCACTCTTCTTGAGAAGTCGCATACACAGCAGTCTTTTCTTCAGTTCAGCCTCTGAGTTTTTCTGTTTTATCAGTTCATTTGATTTGCTGGTTAGGTTTTATTTTTCCAGCCTTTTGTTAGAGTTGGTGTACTCTTTTAGTGTTTCATTTACTTTAGCCACCTTTGAGTACATCTGATTTTTTTTTTCTCTTAAATTACTGTAAGCCATCTCTTGTACCAAAGTTGAAGCTTGAACCCTTTTGCGGATGTAATGCTGGCCAACAGAGAAGTGTCCCCTGTGTCTGCCATAGACCCACTTGAATACCCTCTCCACCATCTAGATCATTCCTTCATCTTCTATCTCTCCTGAAGAGTGCCAGAGTAAAACTATTGAAGCATCCAAAGTAATATTCACCAGTCCCAGGTGAGTCTGATGAACTGTAGATTGTATCACCTTGATTAAAGGCTTTCTCTTCTAATCTAATGGCTTATCTCTTTTAGTCTTGCTCTGTTTGTAAACCAGTTGAACATATTGAATGTTCAAAGTTTAAAGACTTTCATCTTTTCCATCTTGCAGCTCTTAAACTATATAACCCCATATATTACATACAGAAGAATATGTTGTAAGTGAAAGAGTTGAGCTAAAAATGACAGAACAAGGAGGCAGAAGTGTGGCAGACCTTGACTTTTGTTTTCGTTGAACATGTGCTGTCCATTTCAACGTCCAGGCCAGTTCATTTTCATTTCTGATCTCTTTCTATTCTTCATAGTGAAATAATGGCACATTTTACCTTTGAACTTTAGACCTTGTTACTGGCAAGGGCCCTCTTGTCATCAGGTGAAGGTCTGGTAGCTGTTCCAAGGGCCCATCTTAAATATTTGGTAGGCATTAATTTACTTTGTTCTTGAAACTGGCTACCATTACTGATTGAGCATATAATTCTGTAGCTTCCTTTGGAGAAACTTAGTATCATTTTTAGAAGAACCTTGTAAACCTAAGGGTTCTCATTTTCCATTTAATTATTTCTTAAACATAGTTGTTTTTACCATAGCTGTACTATTAGAGCTACCAGTTTATCCAAAGTGCTCTTTTGTTTTTACTTTATAAAAGTGAAGATGTATTTATCTCCTGCAGCCCATTACGTACTGTAACATCCTCTGCTGTCACATGATCTCAGGGAAATTATATTAAATTCAACAAAATGGTTTCTTGATAGATCATGACTTTGTGAGCTGTGCAGTCACTGGCTACTCAGAGGTAGATTTTGCACTCTATAAATGGAAGTGGGATAACATTTTGACTCCTTGCAAACCTATAGGGCAATTAAATTTTTTTCGTCATATGTAGGCCACCTACTAAATGATCCATGATCTCCTGGTTAAAATTAGAAATATATGAACAGACTACCTCAAGGCTCTATCCCTGTATTCCGTCTCCTACAGGCTTTTGATTGGAGATCTATCCCTGGCATACAGGGTATTGTCAGACAACACTCTTATTGGACCCCCTGCATATCCACAAAACAAACAGCACCAGAATTACCCACTCTAAAGACTTAAACCTTGCCTGTGATATAAATAAGACCTGTTGGAGAGTGAGGTGTGTCCCAGAGACTATCCCATTTGTGGAACTGGCTCCCCATCCGTGTGAAGCAGAGTTCTTCCCTAACCCAATTCAAGTGCAGCTTGGGCAATTGGATGGGAAACCAGAAAGTCATCACTAATTTGGCACCTATGTCTCTAATGGACACAAGTAACCTGTAAATGGTTAGTCTCCCAAGCCCATGCTTACACTTATCAAGGGTATCAGAACTTGTCAGAGATTTGGGATGCATGGCTAGGCTTAAAAAGGTCCTTGTGGTCGTTAGCCCAGTAAACACCTATGAACCATGCTTGTAGAGATCACTGATGCAGGTAATCATTCCCACTGCCTCAATGGCAGTTTAGGTTATCTGCCAAAGTAACTGGCACTGGCCAGCTTTCTAAAGCTCACCCCCCTTCTCTCTGTGTGATAGCGGATTGGCTGAGCATATCCTGAGAGGGAAGCCTTTTGCTGTCGGAGAAAGTTCTGCTATCCAAAAAGGAAAGTCATCTACTTTTCACAGTATCCCGTACTGATTATTTTCCATCTTGCTGCTCATATAAGCCAAGTTTTGGACCCCCTTCCTCTCATTTTATTATTAGACTTATTCTTCTTTTTCCATTTTTGTTTTTTTAAATGTATACATTTATTTTAGTATTTTATTTCTATCAGTGTTTACAGTAATTTCTGTGGGAATTTCTGTTTGTAGCCGCATTTGTTTGGCATCCTTCTTAGAAATTTTTTTTTTACTGTTAGAGGAAACTTTAAGTATTTCTTTCACAAATGCAGTGAGTATTGTGATGTTGGACACTTGGGACAGTTTTGTGAGTTAGAACTGTAAATTACTTGTGCCTTTCATTACTTTTGTTACTCTGCATTATTTTCATCTTTTAACAGGAAAATATTGCAGAAGTTTGATTTTTCAGCTTTTATATATTTATTGTATACGGCTCTGCTCTGTGTTTTTTCTCCCGAACCCATCAGACCAGATAGATCTGTTTACTGCAGTGTTTCCATCACATACTAGAAGCAGGGGGCATAGCATCAGTGCCTGCAATTTGCAAAGGATTTTACTACAGAATATTTTTTGTACCAAAAGAAGAGCACTCCCAAGACCCATTCTAGATTTGTCCTTTATATAAATTTGTGTAAAAGTTCCAGAATTCAAAATGCTCTCCTTACAGTGGGCCCTAACATTGCTTTTAGACCACTGTTTCTTGATGACTAGATCTCAGGGATGCTTATCAGTCCTATTGCTCCCAGTTTCAGGAAGATTTTGAGATTTGCTGTACCTGGCTTATATTCAGATTTCTGCATTACCTTTGGGGGCTGTCTTGTCTTTTTGCAAAGTGTTTGTTGATAGTGGTTGCCTATTGCAGAACTCTAGGCATTCACATTTTTTCCTTGGATAAGTTGCTGATATGTGGAGCTTCTGTAACCAGGTGATTGGAGTCCTTAGACAAGATTACATCCCACATTTCCCACCTGGGCTTTTGACTGAACTTTTCAAAAGTCCTTCCTCTCAACAAATTGTTTTCTTGGGGTGTTTGATAGACACAGTAAAAAGGCTGGCGTTCTTGCCAAAAGAAAACGTTTTTACTTATCAAGACATTTTCTTGGATTTATCTATTCTAGATGTCACAGCAAGAAATTTCCTAAAAGTTCTAGGCGTCATGGTATCAGTGATCTTCATGATACCACTAGCCAAGATTAAACGTGAGCTATCCTGCAGGAAGGTTGGTCTTAAATGAGTAACTGGTACCAAATACATGTACTGAAATTAAATTTATTTATTTAACATTTGTTGAGTGGGAAAGTCCATCTTGGAGCAAGCCAATTTTCAGTGAAGGCCCAGGGAGAAACGCTCCAGATGCACGTCTTTGAAATGTGAGAGGAAACCAGAGTACCCGGCGGAAACCCATGCAAACGCAGGGAGGACATGCAGACTCCACACACAAGGCACCCCAGCCATGAATCGAACCAGAGAACCTCTTGCTGTGAGGCAACAGCATTAACCGCTGCACCACTCAGTGCTTTAAATACTAAAAAATGCCATACTGTATCCATTAGAAAGTCCTCTTCCTCAAGGAAGTACCATATTGACAATATGCCCCTAATAGTTGCCCAGTTGTTTAGGATTTGGGAACTTGTGTACAGTGACCTAACTTTTGATCAACATATGTCTGTCTTTGTAAGAAAGCCCTTCTGTATTGCACACGTTATAAACAAAGAGATTGTGTATAGATCTAGAGATGCCATTATCCCCCTTTACTCATCTCTCAGGCCAGTCATTGAATGTAATGATCCCTCTAGCATGTATCCATCCAGGTGTGCAACAACTGAAACACCACAGAAGATGCTGTACTAAAAGTATGCAAGACCTAAACAACATATCCTACATGAATCAATTGAAAGCCTTGTCACTGTACTCTATATCCTACAGACTAAGATGTGACCTGTGTCTGGCATACAAGGCATCCTCCAACCAAATACTGATAGATTTACTGTACATCAGCAAGTCAGATGATTTCAGAAATAGTCAGTCTAGGGATCTAAACCTCTTCTGCAACATCAACAGAATGGTTTAGATGGACAGCTGCATCTCGCAGAGGATACCGCTGCTGTGGAGCAGACTCCCCATACACTTAAAACAACATTCATCCCTGTCCATTTTCATGTGCAACTTATATCTGTGAAGGAGAAACAAAATTTACCTCAGGACTGCTCTCCATGCAACTTATGGACAGAGACAGCTTCTAAATGCTTTATCCCATGCATGGGTCCCCTCAAATGATCTATAGTATGATCCAGTTATTCTCTTTAGGGGTAATATACAATTAACAATGGGATGCATAAGGCTAATCTATAACCAAATGGAATAGTTTATTTTGAGCACAAAAAGGGAAATTGGCTATGCTTAAAATGGCCCGCAAGGGAACTTGTATATGAACCTATGAAAAATTCAGTACTACTTGAAGAATTGTTGGACCTAGTACCTTCATCCCTTGGATTTACATGTACCATTACTGGGATTTGTGAAACGGGAACTGCAGTGCTGGAGGGGTTACACTCTGAATCCAAAACTCTCTTTTTCAGACCTTAGTCTAATCTGTCCAGATGGACTCTTCAGATTTTGCATAGTGAGCATTGTCCGTAGGTGTTCATGTGCAAGGCTTGTGGGGTCCTCAGGACAGCCAAAGCACACACATATAAAAGAAGATGTTGGCAGTGATTCATGCCTTAAAAGTTAATCGCTTATGGACTCTGGGTACTTTTCTAGTGGTCACTGACAGCACTACTGTGAGTTGGTATCTGAACAAGCAAGAAAGTGGAAGGTCATATCCTCTTTGCTGGTTGGGAGTGACCACCTCAGAGCTGCTGTACATCATTCTGTCTCTTCAGGTCACATACATTCCATCAGAGCAGCCGGACCCTCAGAAGTGGAAGCTCCATGTAGAGGCCTTCTAGGACTTGATCCAGATGTGGTAACACCTCAAGTAGAGAGGTTTGTCTTCTTTCAAAACAGACAACTGAAAAAATTCTGTTTAAGACATCCCTGTAGCCATGCCTAGAATACGAGTTCTATCATTCCCATGGTCTTGAATGTTTCAGTATGCATTTCCACACTTTCTGCTGTTTCCCAGTGGTACTTCTGAAAATGCAGAAAGAGTTAACGATCATTGTGGTAACCCCCTTTTGGCCATAAAAGGAGAGCTGGTTCTCCCTTTTAATGGAATTGTCTAAGGGGAATTACCGCAAGTTTCATCACGGACTGCATCTCCTCACACAATATCAGGGGCGAATAGTACAACACCAACTTAGAACAATTGCAACCGACAGCCTGGGTGATTCTATTTTGATGCATTTAGGCATTTGTTCCCCAAGGGTATGCAGCAGGTATTTAAGGAGGCAAGAAAAACTGCAACTAAAACATCTTATGTTTACAAGTGGAAGAAATTTATTAGGTGGTGCTTGGCCATTAACAGGTCTTGAAAGGTTTTCAACCGCTCTGGTTTTGAAATATTTGTGTGAGCTTCTTAGAGACAGTTTGTCGTATTCTTCAATTGGAATGCATCTTGTGGTCATTTTAGATTATCTGCCAATGGATTCCCCATATTTCATATATTTTTGTGGTTTAACAGTTTATGAAAGGAGTGTTGTACATGAGACCTCCTTTAATGCAAATTCGTCCTCCCTGGGATTTAAACTTTATTCTTGAAAAATTGACCTTGCCTCCTTTTGAACCTGCCTTTCAGGCTGATTTATGCTTCATTACCTGGAATACTTTCCTGACATCTGCAAGGCGAGTCTCTGAGCTGCATGCTTTTAAGGGCCAACACTGTCTGATTTTTCATAAGTGCATGGTTGTGTTGCTCACTAATCATTATTCATGATTAAAGTTGTTTCTGAATTTACCCAGAGTCAAGCCATCAATCTCCTACTGATTTACCCTGATCGAGAAAGCAAAGGAGAGAAGACTCTACATACCGTGGATGCATTCAGACAGCTCAAGTTGTACCTTGACAGAATAAAGCCCTTTAGGAATGCTGAAGAACTATTTGACCTTTCTTAACACACTGTATAGGAAACAATCTGTCTCCAAGTAAACTGTTGTATGATGGTTGTCCTCTGCTATTGTTTTCTGTTTTTTTCACCGTGGTAAATGTCTTCAGGCACAGTTAAGGCTCAGTCAACTAGAGCCATTATTCTCTTTGGCATATTGGAAAGGATTGGTCTGTAGAAGCATTCTAGAGGCAGCAACATGTTCCTGTGGTCATACCTTCCCAAAAAAATGCAAACTAGATTCCTTTTCAAGGTCCAGGGCAGGTTTTGCTAGGACCATTCTTTAAGGTTTCCTGGATCCTTGTCCTTCCACCTTCCAGGTAGGATAAACCTTGGAAATCCACCAAAAATGCCCACTGAAGCACTGGGAATAATGAACATAGTGCAGTTGTGTAGGTCCTGTTTACCTGTAACAGTAGAAGTTCAAATTCCTGATTGCCTCAGTGGCAGCATCCACCCACCATCCACCAGATTGTGTGTAGTTGAAGTGTTTCAACCTCTTTGGTTTGGTTGTTGTATGTTTTTATCCCACTTACTCACTATAACTACACCTTTCTCACTCAAAATTCACTAACCCCTCCATATCTTAGCAGGTAGTAATGGCTTAAAAGTGAAAGAAGCTCTCATTTAATGATACCATACTACTCACGTATGCTTTTCTACCTCCTCCACCAACACTTGCTATTTATTCTTCTCTCTCACGTCTTTTTGTAACATTCTTATCTTTCTAATAATCAGCTCTGTCTCTTGTCTTTAATTTTCCCTCATGCTCATTACTGCACCTCATCTCATTCTATTACTCTGCTTTGGCAGCTGAATACTCATTTTTCACCTCCATACCTGAGTTGTCTGAATGCATCCAAGGTATGTAGAATCTTCTCTCCATCCATGCACAGTGGTGCACATGTTTCTACATTTTTAGAAATCGTCAGTGTTTTGAATAAATATGTATTAGTTTACTTAACATAAGCTAGCTACTTCTGCACTGCGCCTTGCTACTTGCAGTACATGTGATATTCTTGATTTCAATTTATCCTAGCAATATTTCTATAAATGCATTTCAGTCTGTTTTTATCTGTTGTGGGGATTTTGTCTCCCCTTGTATATAATTACTTATCTGCTGTAAAATGTTTTTGTGGAGCCTTCCCCCCAACTCACTGTTAAAATACTTATCCTGTTCCAGGACTTTTCTCCCCTTGTGTTTAAATATTCAACTACTGTTTAAATGTTTTTCAATCTGTTGTGGAGCTTTTCTTCCTGGGACTCCACTGAAAATGGGCCATTGGCTCAGTCAGACTTTCCCAGTCATCAAAGGATAAATATGGTGATGCAATTTGATTACAATTTTCCTCTTGCTTCGTATACTTTTCTCCCCTCATTTGTGGAAGCAAAAAAGCCTGAACACTGAGGCAGTGACGAATTCAAACATCCACTGTTACAGGTAAGTAGGACTTGTGCAAGAGTACTTTGGCAGTCAATAGTATGAGATCCTTTCCAGGTACCTGGTAATAAATTTTATTTATTGATTCATAGTACATAGGCAAGGGTGGATAGTGGATAGGTCTCCTGAGCAGTTAAGGAATGCCAAGTGAATTATGTTTTCTCATAAAGGTATTGCTTCTTAATTAGTCCAAGCTGGATTTTCCATTTGTTATGTTCCTTCAGGAAGGACGGTGTTTGACGATAGCACCTTAGTCAAAATATAGGTTACACTGAATTATAGACTAGGTCACAGAGACTGGCAGTGATTTCTTTAGTATCTCCTCCCAAAGACTTCATCAAAGTTCATTTTGGATAGTATTAACTTTACTTTTACTACTGGGAACTAACGTCGGGCGGCAAGATGCCAGGGCACTTCTATGAGCTAGGCTTGTAAAGGCTCCAGGGCCATGAGCCTAGTACACACCTGTGAACCTATCAGTGAGGCTAACCAAAGTACCTCATTTTATTCACAGTGGTGCACATTTTTTTACCCAGCCTTTTAGCAGGCCTGTCTCTTGTAAAGCACTGAAAGCTGTTTTGGGTTTGTGAGATCATCATGTCAGGGTTCATGTGGTAAGGTCACTAGAGCTTAAAGGTCTTTAGCCTGTTTGGAGGCTACCAGTATTCATGTGAGTTTTTGGACCTTTCATATGGAAGTTTATTTCCCTTCCCCAGATTTCTATTGGACTGATAGAGGCAGTGAATGTTCCATTGTAAAGTGAATCAGGGTTAGACAATGCATCCTCACATTAAGAAGTCTAAGGAAAGAGGCACATAATGAGTAAGCTTAGAAACAATGGTTAGAATCAGATTGATAAAGGTTAAAATTGCATAAATTCCTTTTCCTCAGCTTTATCGGAGAAGCAATGAGATTAGCATATATAATACTCCCTGAGTAGGGTAAAAGGGATAATTTATTAATCTTTGTAGTACAGGGAGGGATATTTTTTAAACAAGTTAGGGAATTAGCTCAGGGAATTTGAAATGTTCCTCATAAAGATGAACTCTGTAAACCATCTCTCACTGCTGAGGGGAGAGGAAAGCATTTCATTAAATGTGGCTATGATTCTGTCGATGACTGCTACAGGCATATTGCCACAGGATCTGTGCTGCAGGATTATGCTTAGTTGTGTCTATTACCCCTTCTGGCTGACATCAAGATGCAGTTTCTTAATGGTTCTCTAGAAAAGAGCAAACTCTTCAAACCGCAGCCTCTTCAAAACGAAATTTAAAGGTCATGCTGCTAACGCTAGGAATCTTAACATGAAACTGCACTCATTGCAAACATTCCTTGCCCTGGAAGATGCTGACTTTTGTGCAGTCACTGAAACCTGGTTCAAAGCAGTGGAGAGCATGCCATCTTTACCAGGTTACTTGTCCTACCATACTTTTAGACCCCAAACGGAGGGCTACAAAGCCAAAGGAGGTGGAGTTTCAATATTTATCAGACATACACACCTCCAGGCTGGTCAAACAGTATGACACACAGGAGACACTCAAGGTGCAGTTAACTGTTGACAAAAAATATTCAAATCATAGCTAGCTACAGACCCCCAACAATGACACAGGAGGACCATTCCATGTATCTGGACTTACTTGAATACATCAAGATTCAACCCTCTACCCTGATCTTGGGTGACTTTAACTACCCAACCATAGAGTGGAAGACCTATTCTAGCTCAAACACAAATGCCCAGAGATTCTTCAACTTCGTCATTGCCACTGCATTGGATCAGCTGGTCGACATCCCCATGAGAGGTGAAAATATCCTGGACCTGGTACTAACCAACATGAGTAGCCACTGTGGATCCCTACACTGTCATCCTCCTTGGCAAGATCCGACCATAAAACAGTCACTTTTGAAGTCAACATCTCCCATGACCCGACCCCCCACCCCCCCCTTGCCAGGGTCGAACAAAAAAACTTTTCCAAAGCTGACTACAACTTCCTGAGAGTAAGTATAAGCAGCTTCACAACCACCATCCCTTCAGTTGGAACAAGCACTAATGTCCAAGTCTACACCAAAAAACTATATGAGCACCTACATAGCTGCATGGACTCAGCAATACCTGACAGGACCAAATCATCTTTCTCAAGGAAGAGTGAACCTGTCTGGTGGATAGCAGCAATAAACAGACTCTATAATAAAAGGAAAAAATTGCTGTCCAGGACCGAGAAGGAGCAGGTGCCAAGTTGGAAGCAATCTCTCCTTTGTCTGAACAAGCATATAAGGTCACTGGTGAAATCCTGTAAGACTAACTTCAAGTCCAAATTGGCCGCATTCACTACGGACAGTCACAAGGCCTTTTTTGCATACGTCCGCAATCTCAAAGGTAACTCCCAAATCTGCTCTAAAATGGCAGTCCAGAGTACCATATACACAAACACCATTGATGTAGCCAACCTGCTGGCAGACAAGTTCAGTGAAAACTTCACCCCCTGTCCCCCCATCAGTAAACCAGGACATCCCCAGCACCTGCCCCCCCCCCCTCACCAGGGAGCAGTTCGTTAATGTCCTCTCAAAGGCAAAAAATATAGCTTTGATGGGACCCGGCAGCATCCCTCTCTGTGTCCTACATGAACTCGGGCAAGAGCTCTCAGAACCACTAGCCACCCTATTCAACCAAAACATGTGCACTGGCTTTGTCCCAGCAGAATAGAGGACAGCCAGTGTCGTCCCTCTACACAAAGGTGGAGCATCCACTGACACAGGCAATTATAGGCCCATCAGCCTAACTAGCCTGATCTGCAAGGCCATGGAGCACATTATCATGGATCTTATAAACAAGGACATTGGCAACTTCCAAACGCTTGATCCCACAGAGTTTGGTTTTGTCAAAGGGAGATCATGCCTGTTAAACTTGGTCGCCTTCTTCAAAACAGTCACCAAAGCCATAGATGAGGGGAAGACGGTGCACACTGCCTACCTTGACCTAGCCAAAGCCTTCAACACTATTCCCCATTCAGGCATGATAGATAAACTTTGCCAGCTAGGCATCAACCCTTATGTTACCAGATGGGTAGGTAACTGGTTCACTGATAGAACCCACTCAGTCAAAATAGGGGAAGCTACCTCTGGTAGTAGACCTGTAACAAGTGGCATACCCCAAGGATCAGTCTTGGGGTCTCTACTGTTTAGGATTTACTTTTTTGAGGTGCAAGCCAAAACCAGTGGTCTGTGGCTGACCAAGTTTGCAGATTACTGCAAGCTGGGCACTGTCATAAATGCCTGTAGTGATGTCAACATCCACCAAGAGGGCCTTACCCAAACTAATGACTGGTGCCAGAAGTATGGCCTCAAACTGAATGCCAAGAAATGCATCATTATCCCCTTTGGGAAAATGGCATCCCCACTTGTTATCACATTAATAACAATGTACTAAGCACACAATCAGTTGTGAGGGACTTGGGCACCCCAGGTTGATAGCAGCCTGACTTTTGACCACCACGTTGCCTCCGTTGTATAGAAGGCTTTCTACATGGCCCACCTCATAAATAAGGGTATTTCATCCAGGAACAAGGAGGTCATAACATCCCTGTACTCCTCCCTTATCAGACCCATTACCGAGTACAGTGCCCCCTTCAGCATGCACCTTGTCAAGCACATGCAGCAGTTGGAGAGACCACAGAGTTTTCTGACCGGGAAAATCCAGGGTCTCAAACACCTGTCCTACACAGATAGGCTAAAAGCCCTGTCCCTCTACTCGGTCTCATACAGACTGCTTAGAGATGACCTGTTTCTGGCATACAAGGCTGTCTCAGACTCAGTTTTGAAGGAGTTGCTGCATATCCGTAAGTCAAACTCCACTTAAGCAACCCCACATGCAAGGCCTCAGCCTGGTCTTTGACATTAATAGAACTTGCTGGCAGGATAGATTTGTGTCCCAACGACTCCCCCATCTGTGGAATAGACTCCCTCTTCATGTCAAGCAGAGTACCTCACTAGGCCTCTTTAAGAGAAACCAGGATGGCTGGATGGGGAACAGAAAATTATACCCCTGGGATCCCAGCTGTGCCCCTGCTGGATAGGGAAAACAGGTGCTGATTTTATAGGAATATGGGTGAAATTCTTGGCAAGGCTTATAAGGATCTCTGGGCCAATAGCCTAGTATTGTCCTATGAACCTTTCAAAGAGATCTTCAAAAAAAAGTTTGAACAAAGAGGAAAATGATGCATTAATTTAAACAGGAGATTCCTGAAGACAGCTTTGAACTTGTCAAGCTGATACCCCATAGCCATTTATTTTCACCAGATGTTTTGTTTATTATTACGGAGACTAGAACATTTGTTGCAGGAAAGTTGTCTGTCAAAGTAGGCAAAATTCTCACATTGATATGGAAAGACTGCCAGCGCATTAGAGATCATATTTTAAAAATCTATTTTTTATCTTTTTTTCATCTTGTCTTGCGGCAATCTGCCCGATTCACTTTCCAGGCTGTTCTGTGTAATAGCATGGGAAGTAAATACTGTGGGATGAAATAGCCAGGGAATTGTTATGGCTGGGCTTATATAGGCCCTAGGGCCGATAGCCTAGTACCAACCAATATATATATATATATATATATATATATATATATATATATATATATATATATATATATATATATGGATCTAGGACGTTTGTTCGAATGAGCAAACAAACGGCCGGGCATACTTGCGCAAAAGTGCTTTTCACCGAAGAATCACATTCACGTAAGTATGACTGTTGCCGAGTCTGTACTACGGTGCGGGTAAGGGAAATTTCCCTTTTCCCCACCGTAGTGCGGTCTCGGAGGGAGAATATTAAAGTAGGGGAGTATGGGAGGCACAGCCCCCCCACATGGGGGGGTGCTAGGGGGGCAAAATGTAAATGTAGTTTTTTTTTTTTTTTTTTTATTTTGTCACACTTTTATGAATTTGGACGTTTGCTCAGTTGAGCAAATGTCCTAGATCCATATATAATTTTTTTTTTTTATTTTACAGAACTAATTTCTGTCTTTCTAGCATGCACTCACTTCTGAGTCCACATCATCATGTATTGCCTTTTGATGTTGCTGATCCAGAGGCAGGAAATTTATTGAAATTAGTACTACACAGTCCCAGCATTTCTGTTGTACATTTTTGCTGTGAAAAAACAGTTGGTCAGGACATAATTGTGCGAATAAAGAAAATGTATTATGTACCTTTTTAAGGTCCGTAGTGTTGAGAGCTGTAATAAGTTCCCCAGAACTAAGCTCTCTTGTTGCCCTTTTTATAATTTGCATAGTTGGGCCAAAACACAGTTTTATTCAGTTCTTGCTATAACTCCTTAAATTGACTGCAGTGAATTAACTGATCGTTTCAGTCAATGCCTATGGGCCCATCATTTGGGTCTATGTCATATTATTGCAACCTCAGTCCATTGAACACCTCTTCATTGACCCGTTTTCATCGAAACGTGAATTCACCGCATGATCATTCCATCAGACTTTTTCCCGTGGTACGTAACCAATAGGCCAACCTAACAACCGCATCAAACACAGAACATTTTAACCCCCCCCCCCCAACTATATATACCAACTCCGAGATTGCACTGCAGTGGGGAAAAGGGGCAAGTTCCCGATGATGACCCACTGGTAACTTACCGTGGGAAAAGATTTGATGGAACTATCGTTTGAATTCAGGTTTCGATGAAGACATGTTTGATGGACTGAGGTTTCAGTAATATGATATAGACCCTGCCATTTTTACCACTAATTAAATGAATGTACATATGTAAAAGTTCAGTGGAAGTAGAACTCCAGGTGCATGTAATGATTATATTAATTTACCTGCGGGCATGTCTTGAAGAAGCAGCATAGGAATTTGTCCAGTTCCAAACTCGCCAACATGAGTGTTGATGAAAACGTTAAGAAAGAGAGAAACTAGTAGTCTTAAAACTTCATTGATTAGTTCATTCACAATTTCCAGAAGTCATGAAACCTGGGTAGTCTTCCAAAGCAACAAGCTTTTATTCGTCACAGACAAGCGATCCTTAGTAACAAAAAAAAAATGTGGAATGCTACCTGGGTTTCATGATATTTTGGAAATTATTGTGACTAAGCTCATCAACAAAGTTTTAAGACTACTAGTTTTTCTGTTTTTTATCTTTTTTTTGCATGTCTTGAAGCGTACAAAAAGAAAGCCAGGAGTGGCACAGGTGGTGTATGTAATTTTTTTTCATAAGTTTGGAATTAATAAAAATTGAGATAAGGGATAGGCAAGTAACTGAGCAGCATTTCATGACTGCATAAAGGTAGAAACAGAAGTGCAAGATTAAATTTGGTTGTACACCTCTGTATTTGATTTTTAAGTTTTTCAGTATCTTTCAGACATCTTTAAACAAGGCTACATATACCCTTCTTTTAAGGTGCACTTATAAGTGGTTTCTTTTTTTTTTCCATAATAAATCTTTATTGTTATATTATTTTCATACACAAGTAAAAACAAACACAACATTTTAAGAGAAAAAATATAAAACAAAGGATTACTAACTAATATCACTATCACACCAAACAAATATACAATATTTACAAGAATGCTTCCATGTAAAACATTAAGAATAGAGAAAAAACAAAAAGTAGTTAACATTTTCAGTAATATACAGTTTAAATACAAAATTCTCTCCAAGCAAGTATATAAATGTGAGAATTATGCTTATATAATATTAAATATCTGTTCCCAAATTTTTGGTTATTAATGTTTTTATTATTTGGACTTGAGTAGTTTATGAGCTAATATATGCCTTGTTGCCAAAACTCTAAAGTTTTCCCAAGATGTTTTAGATGGGTCTAACCAATTAGTGGCTATATAAAGTTTCATTAACAGAAAAATATTAATATATATGGTACTTTGTGATCTAGGGAGTTCTTTCGGAGGAATATGTAAAATCGTAAACTTCCATGACAACGTTGTACTTTGGTAACCCATCTTCTGAAGTTGAATCTTAAGGGAATTCCAAAGCTTATATATGCATTTACAGCTCCAGAACATATGAAGAAGATCAGCCGGTTGATTTTTACAGTATGGACAAGTTGGAGAGTTTTTAACATTACATTTATGTTGGGTAAGGCGTGTATAATATGAATTATTCCATATCATCAACTTGGATATACATCAATTTTTGAAGAGAAGTAGATTTGATAGGTCAATTGCTTTTAACATATTACTTTTGTCTGTCACTAAAATTTTCTCTTCCCAATAGTTGGATAACAGAATTTTATCATGAAATTTAAAGTCTTTAATTAATTTGTTGTTGTTATATATTTAATATCCCGTTGGAGGGCTTGCCACAACTCAAAGCATTTATTAAGATTTTCATCTTCAGGTTTAAAATTTAAACAGTAGCTCATAGCAAGTTCTCTAATTTGTCTCAAAATAACAAGATAATTTTTGGGTAAGTTAAATTCTTGTCTTATTTGATTGGCTGAGCGGTCCAGATATTTGTATATATCAATCAAAGTTAAATTAACTATTAGTGGAAACTGTTTAAGATCAATTAATTGATTGTTCAATTTTAAATTAGGATTCCTATGGAATGGTTGAAAAACCATCCTATATTGACCCAGATCCAAAGATTGAAATAAATCTTGTATAGATAATATGTTAGTTTTAATATGTTCAATAATCCCATAAATTTTCAAAGTATCTTTACCTAAAAAGGGTATTGCTTTAGGATTAATGTTTAACTTTAAAATATATCTATAATTCAAAATCACCCAAGTTGGTGTCCACTTAGTAGTAGTTGTATCATAGTTGGCAGTTCTTAGAATTCTGTTAGAGTTCACGATTAGGTAGTACAACTTATAAGCTGTTTCTTTTGCAGCCCAGTGGAACTTCCTGTTTTTGCCAACATAAGAGTAAAACATTTTCTTATGATTAGCCTCCATCTCTAGCCATAAAGATGCACTATATACCTGGCTTAGGAATTGAAAAAAATAGCATTACATTCTTTAGGATTTGTCCATACAGACCTATAAGACTTTCTTTTTGAATTAGTATCCCCATCCAGAAGGCTGCCTGAACTGCAATCTTTGCTGTAATGTCCAGGGAGCTTTACACTATCTTCAACAAAGGCAAGTGTTCTCGAAAGGTCCTGTATGCACAAAGTGGTTTCTAAACTCTGTGAGTCTATCACGTTATCAGTCTTGTATCTAAAACCTGATGGAATTTATAGATCACAGATGTGCATTGTCAACTGAAATGTTACATGCAAGTAGGTTAGCGGTTTGTCTCCTTCATGCCATGCAAATCAGTTAACTCATAAAACAGTGCTTTCGAAATGGCCGACACTGCTTTACCTGCTATTATAAGTATAGCTTGGACATGTCAAACCCCACTTTGCTAGGTCAGGTTCTGCTGCTTTCTTCAGGAATGTTTCTGCCCAGAGTGTTTGAGTCTGCCATTTGGACTTCTATACACAACTTTTCTAAGGACTGTACTGTGGTTGCCCCTTCTAAAATTTGCAGTGCTTTGCCAGTTCAGCTCTATAGGTCATGTTCTAGTCATCCACCCTTATCCAAAGTCAGGGCCCTACACAGCATGGTACTTTATTCATCTTATGAATGTCTTGTGGCAGTTATCCTTTTTGACTAACTTACTACAGATGTGTAAGGGTACTCACCATAATGTGAAAATGCTTGAATAAGGTGATCATTGTCACACAAGTGGCACCAGCGTGGTGCTACCTTTGTCTTTGGCCTACCTTCCTAATGTATAGAGTTAGTTTTGGGCTACTGTGCATTTGCATTTCTAATGGTGATGGGGGACTTAAATGTACAGTGTACAAATTCCTTATAGAATCACTTTGTAAAGGCTTAGATATATATACATTTTTGCTTTCAGGTGTGTTGGGAGTGCATAAATCATTAAGTCGTTAAGTTAGGTTGTAAAGTATTTGTTAGTGAGTATTCTGGCACTGTGCTGCTCTCTAGTGGAGACTTGGGAACATCACATGTGGATGTGTTCATGCATAGGGGGGGTCAGGCAGACATATTGGCATGTCATGTGCAAGGAACGTTTATGCAGTCATCACACTATTGTACACCCTACACCTCAGGGAAAAAGAGTAGGACATAAAGAAAATCTGTCTGCAGGAATGTAGGATGCTAAGCTAGATGTCTCAGTCTCCTTTTGTTCTACCTCAAAGATGGACATTTTATGCGCCAGCTGTAGTCCCAGGCTGACAGCCCTGGTATGGGGGAGAAAATCAAGCCAGTCATTCAAGAGGATTCCAAAGACTAGGCACATATGTTAGTAACACACACTTCTGAATGCTGGAAAAAAGAACAGGCAATTGCATGGGTTATGCACTCCTGGGCTTCTAAAAGTTCACAGCATTGGAAATAACTTTGTAACCCCTAGACATGAAAATTCTTTCTAATTCTGTCAGGAAAGAGTCCACTTAAAGCAAATTCCCAGTCACCTCCAGAAAGTGCTACAGCAGTTGATTGTTTTATAAGAACATCTGTAAGTATACAGCTGTGGTTTGCATTACATGCTTCAAATAACTCTGCTTTGTAGAACAGTGTTGACTGTGATCTCCGCCCTGTAGAACTCATTGCTTGCTGTTCGTGTAGTGGGATCAGACTAGTCAGCTTATACAAAATTCTGTTATCAGAGCAGCAGTGAACCACAACAATGTACGATGTATAGGGTACATAGTGAACAGGCAGTACTAAATACATGTCCTGCTTGAAGGAAATCACTACCTTATTTTCATAAATAGGAGTAATTCAGTACAGGATTTATGGTCCTCAAGTGTCACACAAGCCATTCAGCATAATAGTGCACATCATTAGCTGGGACTTTATAAACCCCAAGGGGTAATGTATTATCGAACAGAAATGGAAAGCAAACTTTATAAGGAAGGGAATACCTGGTGGTCTGTTGGTTAAGATTTGGTGCACTCACCACTGTTGCCTAGGTTTGATTCCCAGTCAGATAAGCTTTATTGTATTTTGTAGCATTGTTGGTATAGTGGCGAGCGTAACTGTCTTCCAAGCAACTGACCTGGCTTTGATTTCTGGCCAGTGGAAGAACTCCATGCGTTTAACATCTGGGGTTTGGCATAATGGTCAAGTTGTTTACCTTACAGACACAAGATGCAGGATTTGATTCTCATCTTTAAGATAAACTGGCTAGGCTTAAAATAACTAACAAGGGCAGCTAGCCTAGTACGAACATATGTAATGTTTGTGTGGTTGCAGTGTTCTGAATAAAATGATGGCACATTGTAAGTTGCAAAGCATACAGGAAGAAAATTGCTGTCTTGTGTAGGGCAATGTTAAGAATTGTACATGTAAATCTGCATATAATAGGGCATCTCTTGTTGTCTAGTTACTGTGGTGTAGTATCCAGTGGGTGAAGCTGTACTGAATAATTACACACAGCACGTTGCATGGTGTGATACTTGTGTATATTGCAGGTGACATGAACCACAGCATATAATTTTTAACTTCTGCACATTAACCATGTTAGGCTGTAATGGCTGCCACTTATGCACAAGTATCTACATTGCTGGGCCTTTTTTCTGTACCTTACTGGCTGTTTGAAAATGTGTTCATGATGCACATTTTGTCACTGCAGAAAGACTTAAGTTTGATGCATTACTTAGTTTTACATTGATAGTAGAAGTATAATGCACAAATGTATTTTTTTACTGTATCATAAATGTCTGTTTCTTTCTGGTACTCTACCTCAGTGTGGGAGGTCCATTTCCACCCGTCAAACCCTGACCATTTGTTCAGTTGTTCAGAAGATGGAACACTCTGGCACTGGGATGCCTCTGTGAGTACAGCTGAAATACCAACTTTCCTTCACCAAGGTAAATAATTTTGGTCACCTTTCATTTTGAGTGCAAGTTAATTTCTGGCATGTTGTAAATCTGTGTTACTGCTAAAGTAAAGAGACCTTGCTTTCATACCGTGTTGTTGCACTGGGATCTCATCTATAGACCTGCAAGTCTTCTGTATCAGTGTTTGCAAGAGAATGTCTTGGCCATCATTACTTCACTTCTTTCTGTGACATGTTAGGATGGAAAGTTCCAAAATCATCTCTACTGTTTTCTCCTTGTAGCATACTTGAGTCATTATCTGTAATACAGGTTTTCAGCTTCCAGATTTTCAGTGACTTCTTAAATAAGCAACATTTTCGTGAGTTTTCTTATCCTCATTTGTTTAATAACTTGATATTTATACATTTGCTGTCCAGTCTGCTGGGCTGATAGTGACTTGAGAGCAAGTCTTGGCTCAGAGGAGAATTATTTAGTTAATGTAGATCACATCATTACTGACAATGTACCATGTGTATAGTGCAGTATGACAGTACCAAGCAAGATAAGTCGGTGTGTGTGCGCTTCTGTATTGTAGTCCGTGCCTGTGACTGGTCACAGCACAAGATGATGCATTCTTTTGGCTAATTACTGGATAAATTCATATGATTTTTCTTGGTTTAATTTCTCCAAGTCTTTTGGATTTCTAATGCCATGACAGGAGTGGACCCCATCAGGGTACATTTGAAGTTCATGAAATTTAATATTGCTTTAGTCCTGGCTAGAATTGCTCTTCTCAGCTCCCACAGTGTACCCAGAACTGACTCCTCAAGTAATTGATATGGAGTTGCATGTATTGGCAAGATCTGATATTGTTAATCCTCGTTCATTCCTTATGCCTGGGTTATCGGTTCTGACCTCTGAACCGAGCTGGCCATCTTCCAAGCTCACGACAGCCACAAACTCTCGAGCTAAACTCTTACCCACAATTATCCTCTCCCTGTTACCTCAGATTTCGTTTGCTGCATCGCCATTCAGTCGTGTCAAGCCCCTTCTCTTGAGCCAAGTAAACTTCTTTGATAATACTTTATCGTATTGCAGTTATTCTCTGTTCTAAATTTGTTAAATAGCTATCTCTTACCCTATCGTATCTAGCAACTCTTTTTTGTTTTTTTCTAGCCCTTCTTTCTTCTTACCATGAGGTAATGCCTTTACCATCGTTGGTAAAATCTTTCCTGCTTTAACTTCTGGTATTTCTCGTACTATTGTTGGTATCTCTTCTGCCTTCCTTTTCTTTCTTCCTCCTATCATGGCAGAGAAAAAAGGTGGTCCGGGATTTAAAAGATGTGTGGATTGTGGGCATAAATTGCCTATTTCGGATGCACATGCGTTGTGTTTACTGTTTGGGTGTGCCTCACTTGACTTTTGACCCGCCTTGCGAGATTTGTGCTAATTTTTCTAACAGGACTTTGGCGGAAAGGAAAAATAAACTGATTTTAAAGGGACTACTTAAATCTTCCTTTTCAGAGGCTATTTCTGGATCAGAGGCTTCAACCCCTCCTAGTTCCCATAAGAAAAGAGATGAACACAAGAAAGCCAAGTCTCTACCGTCATCTCCTGCTGGGAATAACCAGGAACCAAGACCTAAGAAGGCCAAACTTTCTAGTTCAGATTTGACTTCCTTGGCCCCGAGGCTTTCGGTGCCTAGATCTTCGGCACCGAGTTTTGTGCCCTATATCTCATCGGAACTGAGCGGCCCCTCTGTTCAGACTACCTTAGTGACACAGACGTTTTCCTCTATCCAGACCTTTCTGGCATCGATGACTGTTCTGTCGCCCACTCCTGATTCAATTCCGACTATTTTCATGGCACCGACTATTCTTTCGGTACCGACCACCTCATTTTCCACACAGACTCTCTCGGCACTTACCATAGTGCCGACTACCACTTCGGCACCAACATAGTCCGTGCAGACCTTTCCTTTGGCACCGAGGATTTCCTCGGTGTAGGCACCAATAGTACAAGCCTTAACGGCTCCGTTTTCGGTGCAGATGCCTATTTTTGCACCGTCCAAAGACCCCTTTGTGGGCACCGGGTTTCCTGCATCTTTGGATAGACCTGACTCCCCTTAGCTATGTCTATGTGATCCACTAGAAGCCTCTCGGAACATGATGTGGTGTGCCTTGTGCATCAATTGCTTTTGGCCAGAGGTACCCAACCCACCAGGAACTACTCTTCCTTTGGAGGTGATCACCCTTCTCCAAGGACTCGTACTTATTTTCCTCCTTCATTGCCTTTGAAGCCCCCTGCTGTAGCACAGACTTCTCTCACTTCAGCTCCTTTCATGGACCTCACTAAGGAATCGCAGTTGCCTTTGTGGCAGGAGAGACTGGTCACTCCAGTCACTGCTCTGGATGCTAGCTGAGACGTATGTACCCCTGTTTTTCACAGCCATCCAGAGACTCATTATCGGCGGGCTGATTTGCTTGAGCGGGGTGTGGCCTCCTCTGGTGGACCAGGAAGGCTCTTGCGTCTGTTGGTGATCCTGTGCTATCAGTGCCCCCATCCTCCTCTGGACCGCAATTTACACAAGACACCTCTGGCGGACACCGGGCACAAGGTCCTCAGGGCACACTCCCACTGGAGGCCCCTTTTGCACTGTCTTCTCCAGATTCTCCCCTGAGGAAGTTCATTGCTAGAGTTCGTGTAAGAGGAAGCACGTGGACTCCCCAGACGAGTCCCTCATGCAAGACGGACTTTGATGATGGGGAAGGGTCCCCTCGGTCACCCTTTGAGGTATCCTTTGGAGATATCCTCGAAATACTTGAGCAGAAAGGTGATTGGCAGCCCTCTAACCCGACCTCTGAAGAATTTGTGTTCCTGCAGGCCTTTCGTGCCCAGCCCCCTACCTCTTGGGTTACTCCACCTGCCGACCTTGTCCGGCTTGTCGTGTAGCGTGCATGGAAGGCTGCTGACGCCATTCCCCGCAGGCCAGATAAAATCCTGTTCCCTCCAGATAGTGAGCCTCTCTGGTCCAAAGGTCTTCCTGTAGATGCCTTGGTGGTGGTGACCGCAGCAAAGAAGGATCTGGTGGACAAAAGCCAGACTGTCCACCCACCCAACAAAGAGTCCTGGGCACTGGACAGATTAGGGAAGTGTACCTTTGCATCAGCGACCTTTGCAGTCAGGTCCCTGAATTATATGGCACATTTGGCCGGAGCTGTGTCTGATGAGGTCCGGGACAAAGTGGCCTCAGTTAGCCACCCTTGAATCGATTTCTAACTCCTCCATGCTTCTGATTTCTCATGCATCAGAAGGAGCAGCTAGAGCAGCGGGTGCAGGCATAGTCATGAGATGGCATGCCTGGATGCGCTTGTGTGATTTTTGCGGAACCTTGCAAGGCTTCCTTTTTGAATGCTCCCATTGAAGCCTCTTCGTTGTTTGGACCCAAGGTTAAAGACGCACTTGCTAGGTGTGAACAGGATGGTACGACCCTTTCTGCCATGGGTGTCTGTTATTCTTCCCCTCAATAGGCTTTCTCCAAAAACCAGAAAAGTGGGAAGATGTGGCACAGAAAGTCTCTGGGTTCTTTCTGTGACACACGAGCTGAATTTTCCCCTAGTGGCAGAGGGAGAAACTCGTATGGAAGATGCCCCTTTCGGGGCAGAGGAGGTCCGTGTAACCAGGGTTCCAGAGATTCTTTCTCTGGCCAGTCCTACCAGCACTCCTGAAGAGCAGCCCAACTGCTTTCCTCTATAAGTGGTTGGGGTCGTTTCTCTTTGTGCCCTTCTGCCTGGCTAACCATTACCAATGATTCGTGGGTACGAGAGATAATAACCAGAGGTTATCATATTCCCTTCGGTCTTTGTCCCGCCCCCACTAAGAAGCTTACCCAATGTTTCACCCAGTAAAAGGGTAGAAGCAGCATTAGAGATTTCAAAGCTGCTAAGAAAAAGTCATCCAAATAGTCCCACCAGACCAGATAGGATCCGGATTCTACTCAAGGTTATTTTTAGTGCCAAAAAAGACCGGGGACTGGCGACCAATTTTGGATCTCAGTGTGCTAAACAAATTCGAAGAAGTACAGAAATTCCGGATGGTCACAATACAGTCTGTCCTCCCACTCTTGGAGGCAGGCGATTGGATGTGCTCTATAGATTTTAAAGATGCGTACTACCACATAAAGGTGGACAGACCATCGAGACGATTCCTTCGCTTTCGTGCGGGAGCCAGTCATTACCAGTTCCGAGTACTGCCCTTCGGACTCTCTACAGCCCCCAAAGTGTTTACCAAGTGCATGGCAGTTGTCACAGCTCACCTGCGACTGCAAGGATTCTGGGTGTTTCCATACCTAGACATGTGGCTCATCACCGTCTCCACCAGACATCTATTGAAAAAAGCCTTGGCATACTCTCTTCACACCGCAGAAAGTTTAGGTATAACTATAAACTGGCAAAAATCTAACCTATCCCCATCCCAATCCATAGAATTTATTGGGGTCCTGTTGGATACAAAGAACTGCATGGCATCGATTCCAGAGCACAGAATCTTAAGGATAAAACAACAACTCGTACCCATCCTCTCAAGGGAAAGATCGACAGCACATTCTGTTCTCCAGCTGTTGGGTTCCATGGCAGCTTCCATCACCATTGTCCCCCTCGCGAGGTTTCACATGAGGCTTTTACAATGGTTACTACTCACCCAGTGGTACCCTTTTCAGTTTCCTCTCTCATGCCAGATTCGGGTGACTCAGAGATGCAAACAAGACTTGATTTGGTGGATGTCGCAGAACCCATCACAATGGCCTTGCCCCTTCACACCCCAACAGCCCAAAGCCACAGTGACCATGGACACCTTCCTGATGGGGTGGGGGGGCTTTTTCAGGGGAAGACCATCCAAGGCACGTGGCAAGGCCTAGAGGCTCATCTGCATATAAACGTCCTAGAACTGAGGGAGGTGCTTCTAGCGTTGCAGGCATGTCATCCCCTCCTTCCGTCAGGGACTATTGCAATACAATCGGACAACATGGCTGTAGTCTGGTACATCAAACAAGGCGGAACCAAATCCTACCCACTTTGTCGGGAGGCCACGAGGATATGGCAGTGGGCGATGGCTACCAACCGCTTTCTTTTAGCAACGCACATTCCCAGGAGTTCCAAAGTGATTACAGACAGATTGAGCAGGGGAATTTTGCAACCACACGAGTGGTCTCTAAATTCTCTTATAGTGGCGGAGATTTTCAACCTCTAGGGTTTCCCTTGATGCAACCTTTTTGCATCCCCAACCAACTACAAGTGCAGCAATTACTTCACTCTGATTCCCCCTCGGGGACAGTCACCCAGGGATGCTCTAGTCCACAGTTGGCCCTTGGGTCTGCTTTATGCCTTTCCTCCTCACCCTGTCATTCTCCAGTTCCTGAAGAAAGCCCGCCGGTTGAAGAGCAAAATAATCTTCATTGCGCCATATTGGCCTCTGCAAATTTGGTTCCCCTTTTATGGCCTCACCTGCTAGATCAACCATGGAGTCTCGATCCAACTCTGGATCTGATCTCCCATCCGCAGAACCTGATTTACCCAAACCTGAACAGCCTGAAACTCACAGCTTGGCTCCTCCACTTCCAGTGATTGCCAGGCAGACTGATCCAGTACGTGACATTCTTATTGCGTCTCATAAGTCTTCCACCAGAACTACTTATCTCAGCAAGTGGAAAAGGTTTACTATTTCGCTGAAAGGAAAAGAGATGGACCCTTTTTCAGCAACAGTGCCTGTAGTACTGGAGTACCTGTCCAATTTATTCCAATCTGGCCTATCTGCTTCTACCATTCGAGTTCATTTGGCCGTGATATCTAATTTTCACAGTGGTGTCCATGACTCTTCTCTTATGTAACACAAATTATGCAAGACCTTTCTAAAAGGTGTAAATCCTTTGAAACCCCTCTTTTAGAGAACCTAGCCAGCCATGGGATCTGTCTTTAGTCTTGCAAGCACCGACTACAGTTCCTTTTGAACCAGCTTTTTCATGCAACCTCAAGTTTCTTTCTTGAAAACTTTGTTCTTGGACGCCATTACTTCCGCCAGACGTATCTCTGAACTTCAAGCTCTATGCATCAAACAGCCTTACTTAATCTTTCATAAAGATAGTGTCATTGAGAACTAATCCTTCTTTCCTGCCAAAAGTGATCTCTGGAATGTCCATTTACCAATCCATTGAATTGCCATTTTTCTTTCCCCATCATTCTAACAGAGGAGAGTACTGTCTACATACTCTTGACATTCACAGGCAAATTTGTTTCTATCTGGACAGAACTAAGGCTTCTCGCAAATCAGATCAGCTATTCCTGGCCTATTCTGGTCCTAGACGTGGATGTGCTGTTTCTAAGGTCACATTGGCTAAATGGTTAAAAGACTGTGTAACATTTATTTACAAAACTCACAATATCCCTCTGACTGCAGCCGTTAGGGCTCATTCCACTAGGTTGGGCACAACTTCTGCTGCCTTTCATGCTAGAGCTTCTTTACTTGACATTTGTGCAGCTGCAACTTGGGCTAGACCCCGTACCTTCATCAGCCATTACAAATTGGATTTAGCCTCCAGAGGAAGAGTGTCCTTTGGTTCAGTGGTGCTCAGGAATGTCCTTCCATGAGAGCCTCCCAGGAATAAAGGTAGCTGGGGACTCTGTCCTAGGCATGAGGAATGAATGAGGATTAACAATATCGGATAAAGAAGTTATGTCTTACCATAACATTCCATCTGTATTGTTGATCCTTGTTCAGTCATTATGACCCTCCCTCCTTCCCCCTCCTGAGGCTTATAGTGGATCTCATCATCCGGTTCTGTTAGGTTCTTTGACCAGAGGTAGCCTCTACTTCCTTTGACTTGCAAACTCAATCTGTGTCAACAGGGAGAGGGGAATTGTGGGTAAGAGTTTAGCTCAAGTGTTTGTGGCTGTCGCGAGCTTGGAAGATGGCCGGCTCGGTTCCGAGGTCGGAACCGATAACCCAGGCGTAATGACTGAATGAGGATCAACAATACAGATGGAACATTATGGTAAGACATAACTTCTTTATATCCAAGTACAACTGTAAATTCTTTTAGGCTTGGTGCTCCTACTATTGTTGGAACTATCTTGCCATCTTTCTTCCACATTGTTCTTGTTTCTGCTTGACTTCGTCTCTCTTTGTACATAAGATTTTGTAATCGCCAGATGTAGCCTTATCCCAAAGGCCAGAAGGGCAGGAAAACGTGGTTCTGTAAATCCCAAAGAGTTTTGCTGGATGTACGTGGTGACGTTTCCCCCAGGGGCAGAGGGGAAAATAACAATGGAAGCGCTCCTGAAAGGAGGCCTGCTTGCCCACCTCTGGAGGCAGTCGGGGGCAGGCTGTCACTGTACCCAAAAGCCTGGCTGAACATCACTCAAGACAAATGGGTACAGTCGATAATTTCCAGGGGATACAACCTACCCTTCTCCACCCCACCCCCACGAACAAAAAGTTCAGTCCCAGACATTCCACCCTGTCAAAGGGATCAAGCAACCCTAGAGAGACAAAGGTTGCTAAGAAAGAGTCATCCAGGAAGTCCCCACAGACCAAATCGGATCCGGAATTTACTGTAGGTTCTTTTTAGTTCCAAAGAAAACAGGGGACTGGAGACCCATTTTGAATCTCAGCAGGCTGAACAAGTCTGTAAAAAAAGCAAAGCTCCAGATGGTGACATTGCAGTCTATACTCCCCTTTATGGGACAAGATGATTGGATGTGCTCAGTCGATCTTCAGGATGCATACTACCATATAAAAATGGATAGGCGATCCAGGAGATATCTGTGCTTCCGGCTGGGAGCCAGCCATTACCAATTCAGAGCTCTGCCCTTTAGCCTCACTACAGCCCCCAGAGTGTTTACAAAATGCATGGCAGTAGTCACGGCTCACCTGTGGCATCTAGGAATTCCGGGTGTTTCCATACTTAAGACGACTGGCTCCTGACCACCACCACCGAGCATCTACTAAGCAAAGCATGAGACACCACCATCCATCTTTGCTTGTAACTGGTCATTACAGTAAATTTCGAAAAATCTGCCTTGTTGCCATCACAGCATATTACATACAGAGGAGCAGACTTAAACACAAAAGACATGGTAGCAAAATTGCCTCACGACAGGATACAGACACTGTCAGCAAATGTCCATCTTGCTCTTGAAGAAAAAAGTACAGGCAAAGTTTGTTCGGAAGCTCTTAGGCACTATGGCGGCTGCTGTAACACTAGTATCTCTGGCAAATCTACATATGAGAGTCCTACAGTGGCTACTCTTTGCTCAATGGTCCATGCAGGAGTTTCCCATGTCCTATAAGATCTTCATTACAAACTCCTGCAAGAAGGATCTATGCTGGTGGCTTCAATCCACACAGGTGACTCTAGGCAGGCCGTTCACTCTCCCTCAACCAGTAGCTACAGTGACAACAGACTCTTCCCAGATAGGGTGGGGGAGGCATTATCTGGAAAAGACTGTCCAAGGAATTTGGCATCTGTACATCAGTGTCCTAGAGATGAGAACGGTGCTCCTGGTATTGCAGGCATTCCAGAACACACTTCCACCAGGTATGATTGCAGTACAGACGGACAGTATGTCTGTAGTGTGGTACATCAACAAACCAGGCGGGACCAGATCCTACCCCCCTGTGTCGAGAGGCTCAGAATATGGCAATGATTGCAACGCACTTTCCGGGGAAATCCAACGTGATAGCGGACAAATTAAGCAGAGCAATTCTGATGCCTCACGAGTGGTCCTTGAAACAGGAAATTGCGAACCAAATTCTTCTCAAGTGGGACCAGCTTTGCTGTGACCTCTTTGCCATGTCCATGAACACCAAATGCAGCAGCTACCTTGCCCGAGTTGCCAAGGGATGCACTTGTTCATGATTGGCCCCTGGGAACTCTTTATGCCTTTCCCCCACTTCCTCTAATCCCCAAAGATCTACAGAAAGCCAAATTGTTGAGCTGCAGGTTAATTCTCATTGCTCCGTACTGGCCTTGTCAAATGTGGTTCCCCTTCCTATGGCCCCATCACCGAGAGGAGTCGTGGATTCTGCTCCCGGTGCCAGATCTTCAGACTCATCAGTCAGGAATGCTCCATCCTTTTATCCAAACCCTCAAGCTGACAGCTTTGCTTCCAGTCTTAGCCAGGCTTCCAGACATATCCCCTGCAGTGCGTCACATTCTGGTCTCTTCTCGTAAGACAACAACTAGAAAACTGTATGCTAGCAAATGGAAAAGGTTTTCTTGTTGGGCTTCCAAGAATCACATAGACCCTTTTACAGCCCCTGTAAGTAAAATTTTTAATTTCTTAGCAGGAGATTTTCAGTGAAGGTGCTGCAGCAGCTACCATACGGGTACAATTAGCCGCCATATCCGAGTACCACATAGGAGACATGGTATCAAAAATAATGTCCCACAGATTGTGCAAAGCCTTCCTCAGAGGTACTTTTCCACTAAGGTCCCCAATAAGAGAACCACCACCTCCTTGAAACCTCAATTTGGTACTGGCTACTCTGATTCTACCACCTTATGAACCAGCCTCCTCTTGCCAACTAAAATTTCTGACATGGAAAACTGTCTTTTTAACAGCCATTACTTCAACTAGGAGGATTTCAGAGCTCCAAGCTCTGTCCAAATGCCCTCCCTATCTAGTTTTTCACAGAGAGAGAGTTTCTCTTGGAATGAATCCTTCATTCCTTCCCAAAGTATGTTCTGAGACCAGTTTGTGTCAGTCCATTGACCTGCCTGTCTTCTTTCCAAACTGGCAACAGGGCAGAGTATAAACTACACCAATTGGACGTCCACAGACAGTTACGGTTGTACTTGCTTAGAACAAAGGAGTTTAGAAAATCTGACCAGCTGTTCATCTCCTTCTCAGATAACAGAAAAGGTGAACCGGTTTCTAGAGTTACCTTGTTAAAATGGCTTGCTGATACTATTACCTTTGCATATAATTATCAAAATAAACAATTGCCAGGAAAGATTAGGGGCCACTCAACAAGAGCTATGTCAGCTTCGACCACCATTCAGGCCAGATTACCTATGGGATCAATTTGTGCAGCAGCCACATGGGTTAATCCTCATACCTTCATCACTCAAGTAGATGTGGCCTCCCAGAACAGGGCTTCCTTTGGGTCCACTGTTCTGAAGAGCTTATTCCCTTGAGTCACCCGAGAAAGAAGGTGCTGGGGACGCTGTCCCAACCAGGAAGAATGAAGGCGAGATAGGACAACATAACATTAAGAAGTTATGTACTCACCATAACGTTCATGTTTGTTGTCCATGATCTTACCTTCATTCTTGCATCTCACCCTCCTTCCCCCAACCTTCGCTCCTGGAGGATCGTGAGGAAATTTTTATTGGTGAAAAATGTTCTCTGCTTCCCTTCTGGCCTTATGAGTCATAGGCTAAGAATTGTTACCTTGTTTTTACTAAATGGTTTCTCATTTGTTAGTAATCTGCAAACAAGATCTGGGTTATCCTCCCTAGGCACCCTGGGATAGGGTTATACCCTTGAGCCAGTGGAAGCTCTCGAGCACTAGTAATAGGCTGAGTCGGAACCGATGCTCGGTTCCAAACCCAACCAGCAAGAATGAAGGCTAGATCATGGATAACAAACATGGAACATTATGGTGAGTACAAAATGTCTTATTGTTAATACAATTACTAATATGATAAGTGTTTGTAGGTCCTCCTTTTCAAAGCTCACTCTGTCTTGCCCAAATAACAATGGCAGAAATCACAAAATACCAAATAAACCACCCAGGACACATTACAATCACAGTGAGTATTTAATTTAAATTAATCACAATGTGTTTTAAGTTTTAAAATCTTTTTCATAAATGTACGTACACTGAGTGCAGGCACCAGATTTTCTCATACCACTAAATAATTTGTTATATTGGCATCTCATTTATTATTCCCACATTGCAATTTTTTTTAATATTGGGGTGTCTGTTGTGTACATAATGGGGTACATCCCCAGTGCCTTCCTACATACCTTGTCGTATTCAATACGTTTCCACTCAATGACAATTTGCCTAATTGTATTACTCTGCCTCAAATTTCAATACCACAGTTTTGCTCAAAATTAAGATTGTTTGTTTTGTTTAATATGGCAAGTGTTACCAAGAATGGGAGCAAATATGCTCTTTTCTCAATAACTTCAACCTTAACTTTAACCTTAGTCTCGTCTTAACGGTGTCTGTGGGTAATCTCTGTCTAAGCAGCTTCATTAATTAGTCTGTCTCGAACTTATATTCATCATCTTAAGAAACCAGCTTGGAAATATTCACCATCTTTAGCCAGCCCTCTTTTTGAAACTTTGGGTGGTTAGTTGAAAAGTGCAAAAAATTATTTGAATCCGTTGGTTTCCTATATAATCTAGATTCTTCTTATTTATAAAGTCCTTTTTGATCAACAAGTCTAAGTAGTTAATTGCCTCCAATGAATATGAAAAGGTAAATCTTAAAAAAATCCGTATTTGAATTCAAGAAAGCCAAAAATTAATTCAACCGTGCAGGGTTTTTTTCCAAGTAAGAAATATGTCATCCAGTAAACGTAAGTATACCACTATTTTTTGCATAAAACATGACTTAAAAACACAATTTTGTTCCTACTGACCTAATACTATATTTGCACATAGGGGCGCAAGCAGTACCCATTGCTACATCAGTTACTTGTTTATAATATTCTCCATCAAAATAATATCGCTATTATCCAAAATAACTTCCATGAAATCTCCCAACATAATGGTTTCATGGTTGGGTAAAAAAATCACTTGTGTAGCACGCCTCTCTAAATCAACTAACGCCAGTTGAATGTGGGATACAAGCAAACAAATCAGCCACATCAGTCGTAACCAGTAAATAATCATCTTTGTAGTACTCAGTTTTAATATTCCCCAAAAAGTCCCAAGAATCTTGCAAAATATAAGGAAAATAGTTAAGAAACCATTTAAACTTACCATCACCAAGCACATGTAGTGAATGGGTTTTACACCCTGTATCAGCCACTATGGGATGTAGCGGGGGATTCCCCACATTTTTATGTATTTTAGGGGTACCATAAGTGGTGGATATTAAAAGATGCTCAACATTTAGAAAATTACATAATTTAATGTCATTAATGTCCTGGTCAAGTAGATCAGGGAAAAACATATTCTTACAATATGCTATGTTAACTTAGTTTTTCGATACCCTGCTATATACTGAACTTCATTATTCAAAAAATCATACATCCTCAATGAATAATCTATTGAATTCTTAAGTACTATCCCACCGCTGTTTTCTGGTTTCATTGCTCTAATGTCTTATTAATCCGTTTTTATAGTGCATTAAATTCTGTTCTGGATAAATTATAATTTATTCTATAACGTTGCTAAAAAAAGTGTCCTTGTATCCGTTCCGCAAAATGTTTTATACAACTTCGATGCTGGGTGTAAGTGTGGGTTAAATGTACTTTTCGTAATGAATTCTCCAGTGGATCCCCATATCAAATTTGAGTCTTGAAATAACACTAATTTCCTAACGTAAATTTTTATATCAACTAAAATCTCACTAATGTCTTTTTTAGCATTAGGGACGAAGGTGAAGCCCTTACTAAACATTTCAAAGTGCCTATTGTCAATAATCATTCACTAATTTATAAATCTTGAAGCCTTTTTTATTCATTTATTAGTGAACTAGGAGTATTCAGTGCTATTCCGTCATTACCAAACTCCACATTGTGTGAACCCGCAAAATGATTCAAATTGATATTGTGCTGCAGTACATCTACACCGCTATATGGAGTTTGATCTAAACCTACTACCATCTCCCCCTCCTGTTCTTACTGCCTCTGAAATGTCAATTCCATCTGTGTGGACTGGCTGTCACATTGACATCTTGAGGTGCATTCCTCTGATTCCTCTGAGCGATCCTGTCGGACTCTCTTAACAGGGGGGACAGCTGCTCTATATCTGAAAAATCGTCATTGTTAGCAATTTTAGTTATACTGCCTCCAATACTTAATTCTTCACAATAACCATTTGAACTTTTCAGTTCAGCTTCTAATGTAGCACCATGGACGGTGTAATTACTATATTTAGGTTTAGGGTAGGTTATACCTTTAGAATATTCCATTTCATCCCTAATAAGTTTACACACTTTTTTCTTCCTGTTCTTTTCAAGTGTTACATCCATATTACTAAACACTTTTTGTAGTCATAGGTTCATACTAGGCTATCTGCCCTAGGGCAAATATAAGCCTAGCCAGAATGTGTTTGGCTTTCGCCACCCATTTTAAATTTATTTTGCTATGCCCTTTTTCGAGGTTAGTATACTGTGCCTCTGTCTAACAGTGACACAGAAGTGATACCCGGGGTAAACCTACGATCTCCCATCTACTCATCAAGATTCCTCTTGAAGAGAGTCAATGAGGGACTCTGCCTAACCTGGACTGGGATTTTATTCCAGAGTGAAGGGAGCCTCTGGGTTATGAATCTGTCCCTCCAGCATGTCCTATTTATTTCAATGCTGAGGTTCAAGTCTCGAGCGTAGCTCGATGGGATTTGGATTTTCTGAGGTGCAGCATGTCCATTAATTCCGGGTTGGACATGGCTTTATACGTCAGGCACAGATCGCCTCTGAACAGGCGGTATGCCACTGAGTAGAGCTGGAGTTTCTTTAACCGGGCAGCATATGGCATCTGTTTGAGCCCTTTGATCCTCTTGGTGAGGTACTTTTGGGGTCTTTCCAGTTGCTGCAGGTGTCTGGTAAGGTACATCCCAAAAGGGGCATTGTACTCAATTATGGGCCTGATGAGGGATGAGTAAAGAGGCATGATGATGTCCCCTGATCTAGATGTGAATCCCTTCATGATTAGGTGGGCTATATAAAATGTTTTTCTAACCACTTTGGCCACGTGGTTGTCAAATGAGAGATTGCTATCAACTTGGGTCCCCAGATCCCTAATTACTTCTTCTGTACTTAATGGATTACCACCTATGTGGTAATTTGTGGGCACTTTGTTTTGCCAAAGGGGATGACTATACACTTTTGGCATTTAGCTTGAGGCCATGGCTCTGGCACCAGTTGTCTGTTTCTATGAGGCCCTTTTGGAGGATGCTTGTGTCGACTGGAGAGTCGATTATGGCCCAGTTTGCAGTCATCTGCGAACTTGGTCAGCCACAGTCCTTCCGTGTTGGCCTGTACTTCCGAGAAATATATACCGAACAAGAGAGGTCCCAGGACTGAGCCTTGTGGGACACCACTTGTAACTGGTTTGGAGTCTGACATGGCTCCAGCAATTCTAACCATGTGGGTTCTGTCCTTGAGCCAGTTTGCAATCCATCTAGTGACATAGGGGTTTATATTTAAGCTGGTGAGCTTATCTATAATGCCCGAGTGGGGTATTGTATCGAAGGCTTTTGCGAGGTCCAGGTAGGCTGTGTGGACCACCTTCCCCTCGTCAATGGCCTTGGTGACTGTTTCAAAGAAATCAACCAGGTTTAAGAGGCAGGATCTGCCCTTAGCAAAGCCGAACTGGGTAGGATCCAGTGTTTGTAGGTCCCCAATATCTTTATTTATGAGGTCCATGATGATCCTTTCCATAGCTTTGCAGACCAAGCTAGTCAGGCTTATGGAGTGATAGTTTCCAGGATCCGTTGAAGCACCATCTTTATGGAGAGGGACCACTGTTGCTGTACGCCACTCTTTGGGCACATATCCTGTAGTAAGGCTGAGATAGAACAGTAGTTTTATGTTTGGGTTTAGCTCTTCTTGGAGTTCATGTAGGACGCAGCCCGGGACACCGTCTGGTCCCATTGATGCTGTGTTTTTTGCTTTGGAGAGGCGGCTCTTACCTGAGCATCTGAGATGTCAGGGGGCAGCACTCTGCTGGGATAGATATTTGCCCTTTTGGTGGGGAGGGGGGGGGAGAAGTCTGCGCTGAACCTGTCCGCTAGGATGTTGGCAATGTCTGTGGGTTCTGTGTATTTTTTGTCATTTTGGACTAATTCTGAGCATATCTGGGAATTACCACCCAGGTTCCTAACATAACTAAAGAAAGCCTTGTGATTATCCTTAGTGTCCTGTGCAATTTTTCTCTCGAAGCTGGCCTTAGACAATTTTATGTGTGCCCGTAGTTTTTTGCTAATACTGATCAGTGATGCCTTCCCTTTTTGGGATTTTGCTCTATCATTTAGTAGCTTCCTCCTATTGTATAGTTTGTTTATGGCTGGGGTCCACCAGACAGGACGTCTGCCTTTGGAGGATTGGGTCTTGGTTTTATTTGGGATCATGATCCATGCATTCCTGAAGGTGTTCATAGAATGCATTTATAAAGGATTCTGCGGTCTGGGCGTATTTTCCACAGGCCCGGGGCTTTGAAGGATTCCACCTCAGTTTTGAGGAGTGTGAAATTTGCTTTAGAGAAGTTTTCACTGTGGTTTTCTGGGCAGGGATGGGGTCGGGATGTGAATATCCAGTGAGATTAGTTTATGGTCTGATCTTACCAGTGAGGGATACACTTCTGGTCTGGAGCATAGAGTCCCCATGTTGGTGATGATCAGGTCCAGTATGTTTTCCCTCTTGTGGGAGTGGTAACAAGTTGTTCCATAGCATTTGAGTTTATAAATTCTAGGAACCTTTGGGCTAGGGTGTTGGAGCTAGAGTAATGCTCCCAGTCTATGTTTGGGTAGTTGAAGTCTCCCAATATAATGGTGTTTGGAGAGACCTTCATATTTTCCAGTGTTCTCAGGAAGGCCGAGTGGGGTTCCTGGGTTTGGGAGGGTGGTCTGTAGCAGGCTATAAACTGGAAGGCAGTTTTACCCACTGTTAGTTGCACATGGATAGTCTCTGATGCTTCGTGCTTTGCCACCAACCTGGAGGTGTGGGTATCTTTGATGAATATCGATACTCCCCCTCCTTTTATGGTTCGGTCCAAGTTTTGGGGCCGAAAAGCATGGTATGAGGTATAACCTGGTAGTGCTGGGGTGCTCTCGGGAGCCCTGAACCAGGTTTCTGTTACTGCACAGATATCTGTGTTCTCCATGCTAAAGAGAGTTTCGAGTGCGTGCATCTTGAGGTTTAGACTTTTGGTGTTGAGTAGCATTACTCTTAGTTTCTTATCCCTTGTGATACCTATGAAGGTAGGTTTGTCTTTTGAGCCTTGCCTAAAAAAGGCACTATGGGGCTAGCAAGAGCCTTTGCCAATATCCGAAAGCCTAGGGGTGACGGGTGCAAGCCGTCCCTAGCGAAGCATCGTGGCTTGTCGAGCATATCTTCCCAAGCTGACAGGCATTGGATCCCCTTTGAATAACACCAGTACTTAAGCCAATTGTTGAAATTGATCATCTTGTCTTCATATTGTGGCATCATTCTTGGTGAGGGTAAGATGCTACTCAAGGTCAGGGTCATACCGGCCTGGGCTACATGCTCAGAGAGCTCCTTTATGTGTCTTTTCATGTAGTCCAGGGAGGTACGTCTCAGGTCATTCACACCAGCATGGACAATGACTGAGTCATATTTGTACTTGCCTTGGAGTGACCTGAGTGCTTGTGTTATGTGGCGGATCCTAGCGCCCGACAGGCTGCTCACCGTGACCCTCTCCTTGTTCAGCCTGGTGGCGGACGTCAGTGTGCCTGACGATAGAGTCACCTATTACAAGTGTATCAGGTGTGTTGTTTAGTCTTAAGGGCTGTGACTGTTCGGCACACTGGCTTTGTGAGATATGTGTTGCACGTGTTTTGTTTTGGGGTAGCGGCTTGGGTGTCTGCTTTGGGTGTCTGCTGCTTGGCAGATCTTTATTTAGAGCCTCTGAGTATGTTTTGTGTGATTATGTGTTTGGTTTGCTGTCGTGGTAGGTGTATGTGAGACTGGAATTGTAGTGAGTGTGGTTTCCTTCTCCTCCTGACTGGTTATGCCAGCACTGAGTTGAGAGAGCTTAGCCTCCAGTTTGGCTATATGGTTGCATCTCTCACATGTGTTGGAATTTGTTGGGAGGAGGAGAGGGTTGTCTGTGTACATGAGGCAGTTGTAACACTGCCTCAATATTCCCAGATTCACCAGCTGGACCGGAGAGGAGATTGACAACTGACCTTTGGACATGCTAGAATAATATTGGGGATTCCTTAATAATTGAAAACCAGGGCCAGTGGGGAGTGAGGGTGTAGTGCTTTTAATTTTTAGTGCTGACTTATATAATTGCTTTAGTGAGCAAGTGCCAGGTAACTTAAGTGCAATGTGTTACAGGTAACTTAAATGCAAAAACGACAAACAGCAACTTTCTTTCAAGTGAAACAAGGAAATAAGTACAGTAAGCAATGCAGATATCACTAGTGATCCACAGAAGCACTGAGAAACCGCGTATTAGGTGGAATTAGCGTTCCAGGTAAATAACAAGCAAACAAACAACAAGCATATAAACAAAGCTAGATTCAGCAAGCCTGGATCTAGTCTATGCTACAGCAAACAAGGTGTACCAATTTCAGTAAGATACAGTTCAAATATTCAGGCACTATAAACCTACAACCAGAAATTCCCAGCTCAGAAGGGCAGAGTCCAGCCTCTTCTCCCACAAGAGTGCAGACCACAAACCTTCTTAATGTAAAATAACTGGCCTGAAAGCCCAAGTGCTTAAACCAGAACTAATACACTTTAAGAATAGCAGACACTGGGCTCTCAATCAGCAGTTCCCAACTTAGAAGGATGAAAGCTACCTGTCCTGCCACCACAGTGCATGCCACAAACCTTCCTAATGTAAAACAACTGGTCTGAAGCCCAAGTGCTTAATCCAAAAGACTTAGAATGATAGCTACACTTTAATCAAGTTACTATCAAGCAGTAATAAATACAATTGAATACTTTAGAGAATGCCTGGATTAGTGCTCAAGTTACACAAACAAAGCTAGATCCAGCAGGCCCAAATCCAGTCTATGCCACAGCAAACAAGGCGCACCAACTTCAGTAAGAAGCAGTTCAGATATGCATGCACTATAAGCCTTCAACCAGAAATTCCCAGCTCAGAAGGGCAGAGTCCAGCCTCTCCTCCCACAAGAGTGCAGACCACGAACCCTCCTAATGTAAAATAACTGGCCTGAAAGCCCAAGTGCTTAAACCAGAATTAATACACTTTTAGAATAACAGACACTGAGCCCTCAATCAGCAGTTCCCAACCTAGAAGGATGTAAGCTACCTGTTCTGCCACTATAGTGCAGACCACAAACCCTATCAGTGCAAAACAACTGGTCCGAAGCTCAAGTGTTTAAACCAAAAGGCTTAGAATGAGTTACACCAAGCAGTAATAAATACAACTGAGTACTTTTAAGATGATGCAAAAGTAAAAAAAAGTAGGTAGAAACACAAGTACAGTAAAAGCAGATGAAATTTTTTTTTTTTTTTCTGAACAAGTGCTGAGATCAAAGAAACAGATTTGAGTGCTGAAACTAGAAAACTGGCTAGTTATAAGAAAAAAAAACCTAAGCTAGAAGGCTTCCCTCCAACACAGAAGGGCTTGTGGGCTCAGAAGCCTACAAATAGTCTGTACCACTTAACAGGAAAGGCAGGAAACAAGCTTACATTTTTTTTTTTTTTTTTTTTTTCTGTTTCCCAGATGCTCTCTTTGTACACAGTGGGAGTGCCTAAAATCAGAATATGATCTCACTGCACTCAGTTGAGTGAGCAAATGACATGGGCCCAGAAGGAGTATCCAAACACAAATTTACAAGAGGGGCTGGCAGTTGCAAGGCCACTAAGATTAACACCAAAACAAAAACAGGGAGGGTGGGTGGGACTAACTGAAGAGCAGAGTCAAAACTTCCAGTTCAGTTAATATTCCTTCCACACAGTTAAAATCAATTTAAATACTGTATTTTTTTGAAAAAAAAAGAGCAGATAAAGGTACTTAAATTCTCTTATACGTCCAGTTGCCACTGTAGCCGGTGCCTGCACAGCGGCTCCGGACCTATCCAAGGTAGAGACATCCGCAGGTTCCACAGTTGAAGCATCTCACGGCATACCGGACTCTGAATGGGTCTCAGTAGAGGCCTGCGAATCTGAAGTAGCAGGTATCAGGGGCTGCGAAAGCTCCTCACTTTAGTACCGGCCGACTAGTAACCACAAATATGCAAGTTAAACAGAGTCCTGTCCAGGAACAGTAATTGCAAACCCCAATGGGTATATGAAGTTAAAGAAATTTAATTGCCAATAAAAAAAACTAGTCAAGCACTTTCATTGGCTCCATATCGAACTTCAACAGAACTAGTTAAAAATGGAAAACATACTTGAATGTCTCTCAATAGACCATGTGACTGCAAACATCCAATAAACACAATTTGTTATAAATATTCATCTAATTCTTATTAAAAAAAATAAATAAAACACTGTTAAAACATTAAAAACATTCACGTAGAAATGCACCAAAAAATAAAACTGTCATTTATAAATTATAGTTTTTATAACTTGGCAACAAGCAGTTTTAATGCGCTACTTAATGGGATGGCATTTTTCAGACCTGGGTGTATACTGACATTTAAACAAATCTTACCATAATAATTCCTTGCACTTTAAGTTCCCGTGGTACACCTCTAGGGTTCAATGGTACTTTTTTCAGGGTGAAAAAATAAAATTTCTTGTTATCTGAACATTTAACTTGTGCTTGTAAAGTGTATTATTGATGTTCTTCGTGTTTCACTGTTGCAGTCATCACATTTGGGTTATTTGCTTGCAGTAGCCCTCAGTCGGCTTGATTATCAGTTTTGGGTCCTGTGTCGGTTGCTGTCTCATCTTCCATGACGTCAGATAGTCAGGGGTATAAAGCATGCAGCCGACGCCATTACCCCAGTCTTTCTTGCTGTGCAGTGCCCGAAGCAGAAGCAGTTCGCAAGTGCCGGTCGGCCGACTCCTGAAATTTTTGTTTTCGTGTTACAGAACCGTAGTCTTCAACTAAGCTAAGTACCTCGTTGGGGAAACTTTTTCTTGTTCTAAACCGATGTCAGTAAAAGTCAATAATTGTATTTCTTGTGGAAAGCAAATACCTCATTAAGATTTTCATTCGTACTGTATTCCTTGCCTAGGCCCTGACCACGACGTACCTCGCTGTCTGTTTTGTGCCTTATTTAAGCAACGAACTATTCATCGGTATATTTACGCTTCTAAATTTTTTGGTACACGGTTCAATTACCCCGAAATGGCTTCAGTAAGCCACCCGAATACCGACATTCAGAAAAAATGCAAAGTTAAAGACAAAGACAGACCGCCAAGTTCTAAAGCTGCCAACAATGCTTCTCCTAAGCTAGTCGCCAGTTTGCCGGTACTCAGTGAGGAGCTTTCGCAGCCCCTGATACCTGCTACTTCAGATTCGCAGGCCTCTACTGAGACCCATTCAGAGTCCGGTATGCTGTGAGATGCTTCAACTGTGGAACCTGTGGATGTCTCTACCTTGGATAGGTCCGGAGCCGCTGTGCAGGCACCGGCTACTGGGGGTGTATTCAGGCCTACTGTCATGCATATTAAACCGATGCCATCTTCTTCTTCAAGGCCTAAAACTCGATGCATGCCTAGAAAACCAATGACCAGACCGCAAGGTCAGGCCTCTATGCCTAAAAACAAATGATAACAATGGCTGAAGAACTTATTACTTTAATCAGGGAAAGCCAACCTTCCTCTCTAAGAGGCCTAGGACTGAGTTTGCTTATGATTCTTCTAATCAGGATTCTGAAATTTCTGTTTCCTCTGATGACCAGGATTTACCCTTATCTGCCTATGAGGATTCTGATTCAGAGGACTCTATTCCCTCTGCTTCCCCTCCAGAGGATTTCTCTTTCGGTGAAACCTTGCATACTCTTAGGGAGCATTTTTGCTGGGAAAGCCAGGATTACTCTGACTAAAAAGAGGCTTAGGGATTTCTTACTCCTGCCCCAACACAGGCCTTTAGCTATCCCCCCTGTACTGGACATTGTTGATGATGCTTTTTCGGAATCTAGCTTGGCCCCTGACTCTCTACCTCCTGCTCCCAGGAAACCAGATAGATATTACAGGGTTCCTGACTCTCACAAGTTCCTTTTTAAAAATCCTACTGCGGACCCAGAGACCATTTCACAGGGACCCAAGGGCATTAAGGCTACTTCTGCCAAAATTCCTACCCCTTCTGATAGAGATTCCAGGGAAGCTGGATAGATGGGTAAGAAGGTATACACTTCTGCAACCTTAGCCATTAGGGCCTTAAACTGCCAGTTTCATATGTTAAAGTATCAGCAGTATATTATTGGATTGCTTAAACAGAAAATGATGTTGATTCCTGACTGTGCTGAAAATAAAGATTTTCAGGATTTAATGCATTCTGCTGAACAAGTTGGTAAACATACTTTGCAATGTGATTTTGATTCACTAGAGGCATCTTGCAGGGATGCTGTCACTGGGTCAGTACTTAGAAGGCATGCTTGGCTTAAGGAGCAATCTTTGCCAGATCATGTTAAAGCTAAATTGCTGGATTCTCCCTTAAACCAGGACCGCCTGTTTGGCAACAAAGCAGAAGTAGTACTTAAAAAGATAAAAGTTAAATTTATGCAAACTGTTAGATTTCCTGCAAGTACAGCCTCCCAGATTTAGTAGGCATTGGCCCTCTAAGAATTGGTCCTTTCTTGCCTCTTCCAGGCCTTCTCAGTCCAAACCTAGAACCAGCAGAACACCCAGGCTTCAGTCCCAAGGTACGCACAGGACTAAGCAGTGGGGGGCTCCCACTCCCAAAACAGGGAGTAGTAAGACCCCCCCCATGGTAAACTGTCTCAATGACTTAACTTTAAAACTTCCAAGCCCTGCACAACAGACTGCTCCTTTAGGGGGAAAGATTGCCCTGCAGGCAAAAAATTGGGAACTCATTACCCAAGACAAATGGGTTTTAAATATAGTTTTCCAAGGATACAGATTCCACTTTCACACCTTACCAACCCCAAACGGTTGACCAGATCTACCCCCAAATCAGTGGGCAGAGGCTCAAAAGCAAGTTCTCTCCCTCTTAAGTATCAGGGCTGTTCAAACTGTCCCAGAAGAGGAAAGGGGACAAGGTTTCTACTAGAGACTTTTCCTGGTGCCCAGAAAAGACAACTCCTGGCATCCTATCCTGGACTTCTCTATAGTTAACACATTTTTGGTGATCCCAAAATTCAAGATGCTAACTCTTCCCCAGTTGCTTCCTATGCTAGGCAAGGATGCCTGGTTGGCAACACTGGATTTAAAGGAAGCCTACCTGCACATCCCAGTCAGGGAATCTTGCAGAAGATACCTACGCTTCAAAGCAGGCTTCATGCATTATCAGTTCTCTGCACTGCCCTTTGGCTAATCTACTGCACTCAGGGTATTCACAAAGTGCCTAGCTCCAGTCATTGCATTTTGCAGGCAAATAAATATTCAAATATACCCATACCTGGACGATTGTCTAATTCAGGCAGAAAGCCAGGACATACTATTGAATCATCTGGCATTTGTACAAAAATTGCTAATTACTCTGGGGTACACGATAAACGAAAAGAAATCACATCTTGTTCCCTGCCAACAAATTGTATTCCTGGGAGCAAGCTTGTACACAACTTCCCAAATGGCTTTCCTCATGCCAGAGAAACAAGTTCATTTGACAGCCTACTTCAAACTACTGGCCACAAAGACCCTGCTATATCTGCAAGGCAAATACCTCAAGCCTTGGGGTTCATGGCCTCCTGCATTCTCCTAATTCCATTTACAAGACTGCATATGAGGAAACTACAGTGGTATCTAAAAAGCTTACAGTGTCAACATTCTCAGGATCTAGAAGCAATGATTCCTATCATACCTTGCCTACAGATAGAGTTCCTTTGGTGGGCAGAGGCCTGCCACCAAAACAAGGGACTTCCATTCACTCTACCCCCTGCAGCCCAAACCCTAACAACAGACTCATCGGACTATGCATGGGGGGCTCACTTGGCAGGGAAGTGCATTCAGGGCAAATGAAACCCAAGTCAAATGCACCTGCATATCAATCAAAAAGAAATGGTAGCTGTACAGAATGCTCTGACAGCCTTCAAGGACCACATTCTTCCAGGACAATTAATGGTAAAGACGGACAACACCACTGTTAATGTGGTACATAAGCAGGGGGGAACCCACTCATACCCTGTCTGCAGAGTAGCCATGGCTCTGCGGGAACACAGCCTTGAGCTACCAAATGCACCTACAGGCTCAATTCCTGCCAGGAAAGCTAAATACACTGGCAGACGAACTAAGCAGAAGTCTCATGAACCCACACAAGTGGAAACTGGAAACAAAGATATTCAACATGTTGAGAAACAAATGGGGGAGCCCAGAGATGGACCTGTTTGCTTCCCCCAGAACTACCAATTGGACAAATTCTCCACAAGGACTCCCCACAAACAAGCTTGGAAAGTGGATGCCCTGTCCTTCACCTGGAAAAACCTATTAGTTTATGCCTTTCCTCCTCTGCCTCTCCTTTCCAAGGTGTACTACTAAAGATCAAACGGGACAAACCAAGGACGATACTGATTGCACCAGACTGGCCACGCCAACACTGGTACCCCCTCTTGCGTAGTGCATCACTGCTGGCACCATGGCACCTGCCTCAGACCCCTATCCTGCTGTCCCAGCAGGAGGGCCAGATTCTGCACCCTCTGCTTCAAACCCTGAACCTGGCAGCCTGGCTAATTATCCGATCCCGTGGTTACCATCCCTCAGTAAGCAAGTGTTGGATGTCATTCTGGAGGCAAGGAGGCCTAGTATTAGAAAATCTTGTGCTGAAAAATGGAAAAGATTCTGTTCCTGGAATCAAACTCAAGAGATGGACACAGCAGCACCCACTTTACCTCAGATTCTTCAATATTTAACTGAGATGCTCCACAAGGGCCCTTCCTTTTCCTCCCATCAAAATTCATGCCTCAGCATTTCAGCTCATTACAACACAGAACCACCCCTCTTCTCTCTTCCACTGCTCAAGCAGTTCCTCAGATGGGCCAAAAACTTAAGACCCACCCAGGAGACCCCCAAATCCAGCCTGGGACCTTAACTTTGTATTGAAAAAACTCACTCTGCCTCCTTTTAAGCCAGCTGCAAATGCAGAGCTGGAATTCCTTTCTTGGAAAACAGCCTTCCTTTTAGCCATCATTTCAGCAAGAAGGGTGTCTGAATTACAGGCCCTTATGGTAGTGGTGCCTTTCATCATCTTTCATGCGGACAGGGTGGCCCTCAGGAACAGTCCCTCCTTCATGCCCAAGGTGGTATCCAGTGTGGCTCTTAATCAGTCCATTCATTTGCCAACCTTCTTTTCTAATCCACAGAACAAAGGGGAATGAATACTGCACTCCTTAGATGTGCACAGACAACTTAGATTTTACTTGGACAGGACTAAACCTCTCAGGAAATCTGAACAGCTGCTGGTTGCATTTGCTGCAGGGGCAGAGGGGAAGGCCATTTCAAAACAAACCATTTCTAAATGGATAGGCCATTGCATTCATTTCTGCTATAAGCACCTTGGAAAACCTACCACACAGGGGATAAGACCACATTCAACCAGGGCTGCATCTACCTCCACAGCCTTTCTCAGAGGTGTCCCTACCAGGGACATCGTAGAAGCTGCTAGCTGGAGTTCTGTACATACTTTCGCCAAGCATTACCATTTGCCAATTTTTCTCTTAATCCAGAGCTGGCTTTGCCACTGCAGTCTTGCAGGGCCTTATAGCTGGTCCTAATGCTATCTAATTTCTTCCTCCCATCCTTAGCTTTGGGAATCTACCCAAATGTGATGACTGCAACAGTGAAACACGAAGAATATAGAACAGCTGTGTACACTTACCATAAATGTAGATGTTCGAGTGTATTCACTGTTGCAGTCCTGGTTACCCTCCTTCCAGCCCCCTGACCTCTTTTGGCTACACCTCTATTCTTGTTTACTATGCTTAAAGCTTTTTGGATGTATTTGCTTTTTTGTTGGAGGTGTAACCTTGTGTGTGTGTGTGTGTGTGTGTGTGTGTGTGTGTGTGTGTGTGTGTGTGTGTGTGTGTGTGTATGTGTATGTATGTATGTATATATATAGATATATATATATATATATATATATATATATATATATATATAAAATTGCCTCCCATTATGGGGGCACCTGACATCTGGGGCAAAAAAAACTGATGTAATGACGTCGGCTGCATGCTTTTTATACCCATGACTACCTGATGTCATGGAAGATGAGACAGCAACCGACGCAGGACCCAAGACTTTGATAATCAGGCCGATCAAGCAGATAACCCAAATGTGATGACTGCAACAGGGAATACACTTGAGCATCTACATTTATGGTAAGTGTACACAACTGTACTTTATTACAATTACTAACTTTCAGCTAAGAAGTCTTTCAGAATGGTTTTGAAGGATGGGAGAGAAGGTACTGACCTGATGAATAAGAGATAAGGAGTTCAGGCCTTAGCATGGTATGAGTACAGACGGTGCCCAGCAGATTTGCTAGGTTTGTAGAGTTTTTGGTCATTCGATTGTAGTGACCATCTAGGAACATAGTTGTGAAGAATGCTTACTGCTGGACAAGCAGATGGATTCTGGATAATTTTAGTTTTTAAGCTGTGTATTTGCTAGCTGATGGTGTACTTCTAATAAATTTAGGCTATTTAGTGCTATACAGTGGTGAGTTCTGAAAGAAGAATTTCATAGGTTCATAGGTGAGTACTAGGATAATGGCCCTGGAGCCAATACAAGCCTAGCCCAAGAATATTCCCAGTCCTGTTGCCGGACGTTAGTTCCTTGTGCCCCTATCGAGCAAAGCTGTTGAAGTGATCCCTGGGGTGAATTTCCTGTTACACTTCCACTCGTCAAGATTTTTCTTGAAGAAAGCTAGTGAAGTACTCTGCTTGACATGAATGGGAGTTTATTCCAAAGTATGGGAAGTCTCTGAGTTAGGAACCTATCCCTTCAGCAGGTTCTGTTTATTGTGGTAATGAGGTTGAGGTCTTTGGAGTGTGTAGTGTGGAGGGATTGAGACTTTTTCAGATAAAGCATGTCTAGCAACACTGGGTCAGACATGGCTTTGTATGCCAAGCAGAGATAGCCTCTAAGTAGGCGATATGTGGCGGAGTATAGCTGGAGTTCTTTGAGTCTGTATAGGGCATGTGTTTGAGTCCTAAGATCCTCTTTGTGAGGAATTTTTGTGGCCTCTCCAGTTGTTGCAGATGTCTAGTGAGGTACATGCCAAATGGGGCATTGTACTCTGTAATGGGTCTAATGAGGGATGAGTAGACAGGGATTATGACTTCTTTCTTCCTGGATGAGAAACCTTTTGTAATGAGGTGTGCTACAGAAAGACTTTTTAACTACAGTGGCAACATGGTTGTCAAAGGAGTGGTTACTATCTAATTGTGTCCATAGATCTCTTATCACACCTTGGGAGTTGAGAGGGCTACGATCGATGTGATAGTTCATGGGGACAGTGTTTTTCCCAAAGGGGATGACTATGCACTTTTTTGCATTGAGCTTAATACCATGGTTCTGGCACCAGTCGGTGTCTGTGAGGCCATTTTGTAGGATTCCTACGTCAGCTTGAGAATCTATAATAGCTCCCAGTTTGCAGTCATCTGCAAATTTGGTTAACCAGAGTCCTTTGGTGTTGGCCTGAACTTCAGAGAAGTAGATACCAAACAGATGAGGGCCCAGGATAGATCCATGAGGGACTCCACTTGTAACTGCCCTGTAGTCAGATTTGGCGTCCGTGAGCCAGTTGGCAACCCATCTTATGATGCAGGGGTATTTAATGCCTTGGTTAGTGAGTCTGTCAATGATCCTTGAGTGGGGGATGGTGTCGAAGGCCTTGACCAGGTTGAGGTAGGCTGTATGGACTACCTTGCCTTCATCGACCACTCTGGTGACGGATTCGAAGAAGTCTGTCAGGTTGAGCAGACATAATCTGCCCTTCACAAACCCAAACTGTGAGGGGTCCAGGATTTGAAGGTTCCCTATGTATGAGGTCCATAATGATGCACTCCATTGCCTTACAGATCAGGCTCATCAGGCTGATGGGGCGATAGTTTCCAGGGTCAGTAGTCGCTCCCGCTTTGTGGAGTGAAATGACTGTAGCGGTGCGCCATTTGGTGGGAACAAAGCCTGAAGTGAGGCTGTGGTTGAACAGGGCACTCAGGTGTGGTGCCAGTTCCCAAGTATATTATCAGGTCCCATGGAAGCTGTATTTTTGGCTTTGGATAGTGCGGCTTCTACCTGTGCAGCCGTGATACTGGGGATTTGGCATTCCTCGGGTATTGTTATGGGCCCTTTAGGGGGTGAGGGGGGTAAAGTTTGCACTAAACCTGTCTGCCAAGATATTGGCAATATCTGTTGGTTCTGTATAAGTGGTGCCATCGTGCAGTAGCTCAGAGCACCTCTGCATTTTGTTATGCAGATTCTTGACATAACTAAAGAATGCCTTGTGGTTATCTTTAGCGTCTTTTGCAGTTTTGTTTTCATAACTAGCTTTGGAAGATTTGATGAGGGATCTCAGTTTTTGCTGAGACTTGCAAGAGAATTTTTCCATTCTTGGGACTTTACCTTTTTCTACAACAGTTTTTTTCCTTCTGTTGTAAAGTTTGTAATGGCAGAGGACTACCAGATTGGCTTCCTTTTTTTGGAGGAGAGGATCTTGGTTTTGTTTGGTATGGCCTGATCCATGCACTTGTGTAAATGCTCATACAGTACCCTTGGTGTATGATTCATCTGCCATACATCCTTTCCCCATTTGCATGGATCACGTGAAATTTGATACTTCTGTCTTTAGAAGCTCAAAATTGGCTTTGGAGAAGTTTTCTTTACTGTGCTTTCCTTCATGGGGGGGGGGGGTGAGGATGGGATTTGGATATCGACTGTGATTAACTTGTGGTCAAATCTAACCAGGGAGGAGTTGATTACTGATGAAGAGCAGCAGTCCCCCATGTTTGTAATGACCAGGTCGAGAATGTTTCTACCTCTGGTTGATTGAATGATTTGGTCCAGGGCGTCGGAATTAATGAATTCCAGAAATCATTGGGCAAATTAGTTGGAATAGGAATAATTTTCCCAGCTAATGGAGGGGTAATTAAAGTCTCCCAATATAAGGGTATTAGGTTGAACCTTAATGCTTTCCAGAGTGTTCAGGAATGCGGAGTGGGAGTCTTAGGACATTGTGGGGGATCTACAGCAGGCTAAAACCTGGATTGCAGTTTTATCCATTGTTAGTTGTACCTGTAGTATCTCTGATGCATTATGTTGGGCAACCAGTCTGGAGGTGTGTGTATCCTTTATGAAGATTGATATACCACCCCCTTTGGGGCTTCGGTCCAGGTTTAGGGGCCGGAAGGTGTGGTATTCAATGTAGCCTGGTAGTGCTGGGGTGCTCTCTGGAGCCAGGTCTACTGCACAGAGGTCTGTGTTCTCCAGTTTGAGTGACTCGAGCAAGTGCTTTTTGAGATTTAGGTGTCTAGCATTGAGTAGCATAACCCTCAGTTGGCATTTGCTTACAGTTGATATAGTGGTAAATTTGTCTTCAGGGCATTGCCTAAAAAAGGCACTGTAGGGGTGGCAAGAGCCTTTGCCAGTATCCAGAATCCCAGGGGTGATAGATGCAGGCCATCCTCTGGAAAAGCATCGAGGTCTGTTGATCATGTCAACCCAGGCAGACAGATACTGGATCCCCTTTGAATGACACCAGAAACTTAGCCAGTTGTTGAAGTCATTTTCTGCTTGTACTGTGTTTTCATTCTAGGCGATGGTAGTATGCTACTCAGGGGTAGGATCATACCTGCCTGGGCTACAAGATCCGAGAGCTTGTCCATGTCTCTCTTCATGTAGTCCAGGGAGGTACGTCTTAGGTTGTTCACACCAACATGGACAATGACCGAGTCATATTTGTACTTGCTGTGGAGAGACCCAAGTGCATGCATTATGTGGCGAATCCTGGCACCCGACAGGCGTCTGACCGTAACTTTCTCCTTATTTAACCTAGTGAGTGGGACATCAGTGCGCCTTACTATTGAGTCCGCCTTTGACTAGTGTATTGGGTAGACTGTTTTGCTGTAGTGCCTTAGGCTGAGTGGCACACTGTTTATGTGGGCTATGTGTTTTAGGGGTTGTGTTTGGGTGGGATGGTTGCTTGCGTTTCTGCCTCAGAGGTCTTTGTTGTTTGGGCATATTTTTATTGAGAGCCTCCGCAAAAGTGGGTGTGTGTTTTGTGTTACTATGTGAGAGGTGTGGTGGTGTGTGATCCTGTGAGCTGTGTTCTATGAGGTGTGATGTCTCCCTAAGATTCATAAAGACTCCACAGTACCACCGTTCAGACTAATTGTGGCAGGAAAGGGTTTGATTACTGAACCTTTCAGTTTTCGATGAAAAACGTAACGTACTAGATAAACAGTTGTGTTAAGGGACACTAAGCAGTTTCTACAAGATTTGTTTGAGTTTATGAAATCATATGGTGGGTTGAGTGAATATTTACTAGTGACAGTGGATGTTGTCATTGTTCACGGTTGTACCGAATTTGCAAGATGTTGAATATTTACATAAGTATCTGCTTAATCATAGTGAGTATGGACAGAAATGTGTTGATCTAATTTGTACTTTCATGGATGTGGTTCTGGACAATAATGCCTTTGTCTTTGATGATGGTTACTACGTGCAAAAACATGGTGTAGCAGTGGGCATGTGTTGTGCCAACAGCTACGCGAATGCAGTGGTGGTCCAATGGGAATTGAATGTGGTATTTAACATGGAAATGTTTGTTTGGAATGTGCTGTTCTGTCGCCGTTTCATTGATTACTTTTTATGCTTTGGAGGGGTACGGCTGATGGTTTACATGAATTTGTTGAGGCACTGCATAGATCTAGTGAATTTTTGAGATTCACTCTGAAGTACTCTGATACGGCTATTGAATTCTTAGATATGTGTGTTAACAAGGGTGGAGGGTCTGTTACTAACACAGGTCTGTATAGAAAGGACTGCCATAGGAACACAATGCTACATAGGCAAAGTATGCATCCGAAACGGATATTTAATAACATAGTCAAAGGGCAGGGGATGAGGATGTCCAGATTACACAATACTGAGGAAAGTTACAGACGAGGTAGGGATACTCTGTGTCAGAATTTGAGTGATTGGGGTTATAAAGGTTTAGATGTTACCCCCATACTTACACATTTTGATGGTCTACGAGAAGGTCGCGCTAAACCATACTTTTGTGATAGACCAATTTTTAGTAATATAGATCAAGCTACCCATGAAGAGAAACATGAAACTGTTGTGAAAGTCCTGATGTTTTATACTAATAATGTAGATAAGATCAAAAAAGTTTTTAAGAGACACTGGTCATTGTTGATGGATGAAAAGATTTTAGAGTGGTGGGGGATATGCCCTGTTTTTGCTATAAGAGCTGCATGTGCTTGAAAAGATTGTTGTGCTATCCAGATAAGGAAGTTAAAAATCCAGGTGGGATGGCTGGAACATTCCCTTGTGGCCAGTGTGATTTTTGCCAACATATAGAAACTATGGACACATTCTTACATCCGGATACTTGTAAGGAGTATAAGTTTACTCCGAGGGTGACTTGTGCCACTAGGCACATAGTTTAATTAGCGCAGTGTCATTGTTAGAGATTCTATATGGGTAAGGCAGGACGTACTTTAAGGGAACGAATAAGGGAGCACCTTTATAGTGTACTCATAGGGAGCAATAATAGTACTATATCTAGATATGTGTTAGCAAATGAAGGTAAGCATATATTTAAATTTAGGGTCATTGAAAATATTGGAGCCAGTGTTAGATTAGGAGACATTGAGAAAAGGACAGAAGAAGCAGAGCTTCGCTGGATCCTTAAGCTTAGAGCTGATCAGAGGTCGGGGCTCAATGGGGTAGTTTCCATTAAGCCAGTTTTAAGAGAGGTATATCTAAATAGGTTGCCTTACATTTGTTTTTTATATATGGATGTGATTTTGATTGTAGCATTCATTCTGGTGCTTGTTTATATTGTGTATTTATAATTGCAGCCATTTTGAATGATCTTGTTGCATGCAGTATATGAGCTTTGTTGCATTAAGAGCTCACTTTCAGAATTTGATGATGCAGCATACTTGATCTGCTTTTGTGAAGCTGGTAATAGAGGAAGACACAGGCTCGGTACTGAGTCAGTGAAATACTGACACTGCTGTGTATTTTATTGGCTTATTTTAAAAAGTAAGAAGTGAGCAGCTGATGTTACTTATCTAAATGTTTGTTCCTGTTTTTGTGAGTTATATGCTCTTGTTTATGTTGTATATTTATAATTGTAGCAACTATGAGTTTTGATGCATGCAATATATGAATCCTGTTGTTTTAAGAGCTTACTTCCTGAATTTGATGTAGCAGCATGCTTTATCTGTTGTTATGAGCTGGTAATAAAGGAAGACACAAGTTTAGCACTGAATGAATGAAATACTGTGACTGCTGTGCATTTTATTTGTTTATTTAAAAAGTGAGTAGCTGATGTCATCTATTTAAATGTTTCTGCTTTTGTGAGTTATATGGTCTGAAGAAGCCACTTGTAGTGGTTATAGCACGTACCTACTCATATTTGTTAAAGTTTTTATGGTTGCCCGTGTGTCTGACTCGTTCGTTTGGCTGTTGTTACACTCATATTTTACGTCTTTGGCAGTCTGTTTACTTGTTGGGTGATTTTTTTTATATCTTTTTTGTCTATTTCTGGGTTAAACTTGGAAAGGTTACATGTGCTGTTTAAATGGATATGTGAGATGTCTGGTTGTATAGGTTGGGCAATGACCACTGAGACAGTCATTGTACCTGAGGGTAGTGTAATTGTTAGGGTCTGATACTAGGATCTATTCTAATAGGGAATTTGATGCCTTGCTGTTGTGCATGGGGCTATTAATTAGTTGTGTGAAACCAAATAAGTTCATGCTAGATGTAGGAGATGTGGATTTTCAGTCCAACCAACTGACGTTCATATTACCTAGTAGTAGTACTTGTGGAATTGTGGATATCCAGTGTATAGATATCTTCTAGTATAGCTGCTTTGTTGCCAGGAGAGATATAAATAGGAGTAATACATATTTGTTTAATTTTAGGAAAGTTGTAAGAAGCTCTGCTGAATTTGTTGAGTTTGTTGTAAGTGGAATGTGGTAGCTGCGGAATTATTAAAGCAATACCACTTTTTTTTTTTTTTTTTTATACTAGGCTAATTGCCCTTGTGGGCTATTCTAAGCCTAGACAATTACCCCTTGTGAGAATCAAACCCTGCACCTTTTGCTTGTAAGGCAAACACCTTAACCATTATGCCAACCTCCCACCCCTTGTACAGTCATTACAGATGATATTATAGCCAGGAGGTGCAACTTCTGAGTAGTTTGTTTGGTTTAAGCCAAATTTCAGTTACAGTTAGAATTTCAGGCTTATGTTGGGTAATCCAGGCATGTAGCTCAGCAATTTTATTTCTTATGCTTCCAACATTTATGGCAGGTTTGGTGCAATGTCTGGAGAGTGTAGGAAGGAAGTATGAATAGGTGGTTGGAACAGAGTCGGAGATGCATTGAGAGCTGTTAGTCATGGTAGGATGAAAGATGGCCCAGTAGCAGAAGGAGAGGATAAGCTGAGTAGTAGAATGATTAAGTAAGGTATCTGTATGTTGTAGATGGCAGGCAGTGGGGGAAAAGGGTTCAAGAAGGGAAAAGTTGCAAGGTAGAAGGATATTTAGTGGTAGAAGAGTCTAAAAACTAATGGAGAGTAGATCAGAAAAGTATTTTCTATGACGGAAGAGAGGTTGTCCTAGTATCTTTTCTGGAATGTAAGGAATAGGGGGTTTAAAAGGCTAGAGTTTGAGAATGTAGGTAAAACAGAAAGAAGTAAGGGTTTATTTGGGAAAAGTAGAAGAGAGTGTTGACTAGATAGGTGGTGGTAGGGATGAGTGCAACTATGAATGTATATAGAGCAAATCAGTACAGGTGGGAGAATGGTAGTTGGGAATATTGCTAAAAGATGAAATGGAAGCTGGGAATTAGATAAAAAGAAACAGGAGTGCTTGTATGATAGTAGTAAGGTTGTTTGGGAGGGTTATGGAATAGAGGTCACAAGGATAACATACAAGTAGGAGGTATAATAGAGTAAGAGGGAGGAGTGTAGCAGGCTTCCATCTTTGGGTCAAATTATAACAGAGTAATCAGTTTATAGCCAATACAAGGCATTTAGCAGACAGGTACCAAGTAGAACAGGTTTTCTTCCATTTCTTCAATCCAGAAACCCGTTGGCCCAGAAGACAGTCACTGGCATATACAATGTAATCTACTGGTCAAGAGAATGGACAGTGGCCAATTTAGTAAGTAGTCCTTAGAGTGCAAGGACAGCTGTGTCAGGGGGGGATGTTAAAAACTAATTTCCAGCACAGGCAGGCACAACTTTGACTAGATGAAGTTAGTACACAGAAGGTTCCCCAAGTTAAGTTTGCTTACATTGTACAAAGACAAAATTCTCACTGAAAATTTTGGGAGATGGTCCTTGTGGCAGAGCTTCAGTAGTATCTGGGTCAAATTTAGTGACCCCAGCCTCAGAAAGAGAAAATCTCTACTTAACTATCATATTATATTGAGACAATAAAGTTAATACTTACTATGGAAAGAGATGGAGGGAAAGACCACAGTGAGTCGGAAAGAGAATGAGGAAAGTGTAAGAACAGTAAGAAAAGAGAGAAGGTAAAAAAGTTTATTAATGTAAGATTAAAGTAGGTTAGCAGGAGATATACTGATAGAGAACCACAGTAATACTGTGTGTTAATACGTGTGCTTGTCTGTATGTATGTGTGTATAGACATAGATATGTATAAAACACACAATTTCAAAACACCAGAAATTGACATTGGATACTTGTTAAAGGGCACAGGCTGCACATTACAGCTTATACGATTTGAATGAAATTGATGTAACTACAACACACTATCAAGATCTGTTCATTGGTCTACGTAGTTTTAGAACAAATAGAAAAGTAATAACATGACACAAACCTGCACTATGAGGAAGTTGGTGACTGAGTGAGAGGAGAGAATAGTGAGGGGGATCTTTAGCATTAGTCACCTTCCCACCCTTAGGTCAAATTGTAACGGAGAATAATCAATTTATAGACAGTACAAAGCAATGAGCAGAGTTAGCAAGTACAATAGGTTTTCTTTTATTTCCTGAATGCAGGAACTTGTAAGCCAGGAAGACTAAGGTAACTGGTGTATGTAGTGTAATCTACTGGTCAAGAGAAAGGGCAGTGGCCAACTTAGTAAGTAGTCCTTGGAGTGAAAGGGCAACTCTGTTGGAAATGGGATGTTAAAACTAATTTCCAACACAGACAGGCATGTGTTTGACAAGATGAAGTTAATACACAGCAGGGATTATTCAACTTAAATTTGCTTACATTGTCCAAAGACAAAATTCTCAGTGAAAATATTTGGGAGTTGGCCCTTATAGCAGAGCTTCTGCAGTGTCTAGGTTGAATTTAGTGACCCCAGGCATGGAGAGGAGGTAATCATTTGACGACATCAATAGACGAATGATCACAAGTGAAACAGAATGTAAGAAAACACTAATGTTCGTGGGTCCCGATACAGAGAAACATTTCAATAGTGTCTGCTTGGATTTTGAGTAGGTTAATGGTAGCATTTACATTGTCTGAAAGCATCCTAATTAACTCTGTTCTATGTGAAAGGTCTGAGGCAAGAAGTAAAGTTGGGTGGTTCCTTTCCAACAATCTGTGTTTGAATAGAGGAACATGGCAGATATGTCATCCATCCTCTTTATTTGCTTTATATTTTGAGCCATTGGTAAATAAAGTAAGGGACTCGGAAATTTGAGTATGTAAATGGTATTATGATCAGGAAAAGCTAGCTTTATTTGCAGATATTTTTACTTACAATCCAGAAATGGATGTTGTGTTATGGAAAGTACTGTTGTATAAGTAAACTTATCACAACAGTAGATGTTCTAATAGATCACTGTTGCAGTAGCCTAAGTTGTTTGAGTCTTGCCCCCTACCCGACCGGTCAGCTTTTCAAAGCTCATGCCGTCTGTCAGGTTCTCAAGCAGAGCTCCATACGCAGGAATGGTACAGCTACATAATCTTCAGAGCTTTCATGCCCAAGAAGGGGTTGCAATAGCCCAGAAAGGAAAAGGGCTAGGAAACTTTAAACAGGAGTAACTGTGTACATAAGGATATATAAAACCACATCCTGGCACAATACAAAGCAACAACTGCAGTAAAAAAGGGAAGGATGGGGACAGTTACTGCAATAGTTACTGCAATAGTAGTCTACTAAAACATTTATAGTTATGCTACATTTACTTACACAGCTGTAGTACATTCAACATCAGATCACTGTTGCAGTAGCCTAAGCTAGTTAGGTAGACTACCATATCTTATAAACAGAAAGGGAGGAAGCAGTTAAGATTCTAGGAACCCCTGATGAATGGTCCTTAGCAAAGCTTGTTCTGGACTCAAAAAGGAATCCAGCTTGTAGTACTTAGTAAATGTAAGAATAGAGGACCAAGTTGCTGCCTTTAGAAAAGCTCAAGTCCACCCTCTTCCAAAAAGCCAACAAAAAATTAAAAGCCCTTGTGGAATGGGCCACAACCCTGACTTGAAGTGGCTTGTTATACTCAGAATAACAAAAATAAATGGCATAAGACAACCATCTAGCAATTGTCTGCTTTTGACAATTGTGCTTTCCTCTTATCCTAACAGGAGACAGAGATGGTCAGCATCCCTTAAGGGTCAAGTTTTGTCTTGGTACTGTCTGAGCTGCCTGTGGACATCCAGAATAATTTTTTTTTTCTGATTTTTGAAGTCAGGAAAAAGGATAGGGAGATTAATGGACTGTCTCAGAGTAAACTCTGAGACCTCTTGGGCATAAAGATAAATTGTCAAAAAAATCCTGTCCTAGTAGCGTATGAACTTGTAACTCAAACGCTGTTCTAGCAGCTGTCAGAGCATTGTATAAATCAGTTGTAAAGGTTAAAATCCTCAAAGCAACCTGATGAGCTGGTTCAGATGGAAGAGAAAGCTTATTAAGCACAAAATGAAGATTCCAAGGAGGAATCTTGTGTTTTTTTGGTGGATGGATATGTAAAACTCCATTCAAAAACTGCTTGACTTGAGAACAGAAAGACTAGCTGAAATGGCCAACAAATGAACTTTGAAATAAGATTAAGAAAGCCATGAGAACAGTGGCATCCTGGCTTAACTGTCTTGGCCCTTGGCATTGCACCGACTAAAACATTTTTTCCAGTTAGACATATATGATTTCCTAGTAAGCATCCTTCAGTACCGAATGCATCTCCTCAGGAAAAAAGGTGCCTAAAAGGAGTCAACATTTTATCATCCAGGCAGTCACTTAGATTTTACAAGTTGGAGTACATTAAACAAACCGGTCTTGTGTGAGTAAATTCAGTCTGTTGAGAAGCCTATGGTAACTGTTCTTAACCAGTTTCCAAAAAAGGACAACCACTATTGACTGGGCCAAAAGGGAGTCACCACTACTGTCTTTGGGTAGCCCTTCTGGGTCTTGCGAATAACCCTGGATATTTGTGGAAGGGGTGAAAAAAAATAGGAACAGTCTCATCCATGAGAATAAGAAGGCATCCGTCTTTCAAGCTTGTTTTCAAGGAATCCAGGAGCAGAATTTATGTACTTCACTGTAATGGGAAGAAGCAAATGGATCTTCTTGAAATGGCCATGAGAGTTGAATGAATTCTTGGAAGACCTTAGGGTGAAGAATCCATTCTTGAGGGGTTTGTGTTGGTCTTGTTTAGCCTGTCTCTACAAACTTTTGCTCTGACAAAATATATGAAGACTGAAGAAAAAAGAATCAAATTGCTACCTCCAAGGCTTTTGTAACAAGTCTGCAGAAAGGGTAAAATTAGGTAATCCCCTTGATAGTGTTTGTATCACAAGAATGTGATGGTGTCTGTAAAAACTTAAAGGGTCTAGGGACTAGTGATGATTTAGGTCTCGTCAAGCATTTATTAGAGTCTTCATTTGTTTGATAATTACATGCTTTTGTCTGCCATGTTTAGTCCACAGACCTTGCACTTTCACACCTCTGGAAACCTCTCCTCACATCAGGTCTGAAACATTTGTTGTGACAGGCTGAAGAGGAGGCAAAAAGGCCTAGATACCAACGGAACTGGTATAAACAGCATAAATGTTCCCTGCTTTAAAATACCTTATCTAGAGATCTGAAAAAATAAAGGGTGAAGATGCTGAGTCCAGACTGATCTGAGGTACTGTTGGAAGATTTTTATGTGTAGTCCGACCAGGTGAATTGTAAGTTTCCTAGAAGCCAGGTATCCCATAATCCTGAACTATTCCTAGGAAGATACCTAGTTATAAATTAAAAAACTCAGGAAGAACTTTTGGAATGCCTGTATTGGGGGAAGGAAAGACTCCTCCCAGGGCAGAATCTAACAGACATCCCTTGAAAATTCTGAGAGATTTCTGTAAATTCACTAAAACCCCAAACTGAATAGAAGATAATCGAAACCTTTCCTGACAAGCCTTTCAGGGCTATTGAAAGTGTTGCAAAAAATCCATCGCCGGGCAGTCGGGCTCAGCCACTGCTAGCAGCTTTGGGAATTCCTTGACTCGAGAATAATGGGTACAGTCCATCGACTCGAGGGGCCAGTACTGTAGCAAGTCAGATAAAAATCTTCACCAGATGTTCCAAGAAACAGGATACCGCCAGCTTTGTTTAAAACTGCTGAAACTATTCAAAGCCAGTGCCAGCAGACCAGTTCCCGGATAGTACTCAAGGTTTTTGGTTAAAAGCAGGGGACTGAAGTTGATTTTGGATCTCAGTATCTTGTTAGGGCGGTCAAAACGAATTCGGATGGTCCGCTTAATCATTCTTCCTATTAGGAAAGAAACTGGATATGCTCTATCATTTTTCAGACAGTGTACTATCACATAAAAATGAACCGAGCGCTCATGAAAGATTCGCCATTCAGGCTGGGAGCAGTCATTTTCAATTCAGGGCCCTGCTACCTTTGGTCTCTACTGCCCCGGCTGTTTGCAAAATGCACATGGCGGTGGTAGCTTCCTATTGCGACGAGTTCCTTCTTTTAGCTCAATCAAAACCAGACGAAAAATCGTGCACAGCTCCCTGTTTGCATCTCCCTAACTGATGTAAAGGATATCTTTTCAGCAAATCCAAAAACTGTCGCATGCAATAAACTAAAAAACCTGGAGGATGCTTACCGTACTTAATTACATAGGCGCAAGCTTAGAGACTGTAAACATGTCACACAACGCTAACGGTGTTCAAGGACCATCAGACAACCAAATTTCTCCCAGGTTCGCAACAATCCACATGCCAAAGCCAGGTTGGATCCTAAAGTGGCTCTGGTCATACCGGGAACTTCAATGAATACCTGTCAAATGATCCTTCAGTGTTGGCTCTTTCTCCAATGGTCCTTACCGGAACCCCCACTCCTTCACACCATTGCACTCCATGTCTCCTCTACTGCCGCATCTCTGACGGGAAAGTCCTGATCGGGTGGTTGAGGCATTTGGGCCACCCTCCGATTTGCTACTCTGTGTGGATGCCTCCCTGATCCCGGGTGGGACACAATCAGAACTAAGGACAGTCCAGGGCATCACTTGCACAAGCAGTGCCACTTGCACCAAATATTCACAGGAGATGGAACCAGTGCTTGGCGTTGTGTGCCCTTCAAGACTCTCTCTTCTCCCTTGGATACATCTTGCCAATCAGACGAACAGTATGTCAAGGGTGGCCGGCATCAACCGACATTCGGAACCAGATTTCCCACCCCTGTGAAGCACTCGGACTGAGCCGAAGGCGTTTTAGCTCAGGCGTTGAGCAGAACATTTCTCATCCAGGAAGTCAGGTCACATTAGGACAAGTTGAGCAGCTCTATTCACCATGCTAGTCTGGCAGTCTCTGAAGAACTCATAGTGAGAATTTTTCTCAAGTTGCAAGTGCAGCCTTGCTTGCGATCTTTTTCCCTGACATAGAGTGCAGACCATACTTCACTCTCCTCACTTCCAAGCTCAACAGAGGCCTGGTGGGGTTTGGCCCGAGACCTGTGCTCTCACTGATTTCCCTGATCTCTCAAGTAATACCGAGAAACTATCGCTCCAGAAGCCTCATGATCGGAGGCGACAGAGTGTGGATTCCGACAATCTACGTTCCCCTCTTTGGGTTGACATCCAGACAGTGACCGTGGAATCTGGACCCTGATTCCAGATCTTTTGATCCATCTGATCCTCCCCCCTTCGCCAGCTCCTCACTCGAACTCACCTCTTCCAACCCTCACTTTGCTTGTGTCAGGCTTCCTCAATTATCTCACTCTTTGATGTTTGATGCTCATCCCACGTAAGATTCGAAGATTGTTGAGTGAATCAAGCGACTTCTCCTCAATGGGCACAAGGAAAGGACATAGACTTTTTCATCCAATCATCAACCCCTCGATCTTTTTCTCTTGCCCAACTCAGCAGCAGGTTCATCTCCTTCTCTATTCAATATATTGGCAGCTGTTCCTAATTCGTAGGTGGGGTGTTCTGAATCTGCCCCTGTGTCCTAAACTCTCCAAAGCCTTTTTTGAAAGGTTTTCTTCTCAGACCTCCTGTGAAATCCCTTCTCTCTTGGGACCCTATTAGTTCCTGCCCATAACTCTCTCTTTCCCCTTCCAGACCTCGCTTCACATGTTCATAAAGTATCTTCATGGAAAAACTCTCTTCAAGTGTGCTATTATTCAGCTGAAAAATTTCAGAACTAGCGTTCTCAGTTTGATTCTCCCTTACCTTGTGTTCCATGGAGACAGAAGTTTCACTACGAACTAACCCGATCCTTTTGCCTAAGGTGGTTTCAACATCAAATCTAAACCAATGCATTGTCTCTATCTTTTCCGGAGTATTATCATCTAGTCCTTGAAAAATTACACACTACTGGATGTTCATCGTCCAATTAAGGTACTATATTTTGCACACTTTGACTTTTGACAACACTTGATAATGGCTCTTGACAACTGGAAAAAGTCTGCAGATATAAGACAAAGAACTGTTAATTTGAGCCAGTTCTAGAAAATCCTACGAAATGCTTGAAATGATTGCTCATTGTATTGTGATAGTAGGCAACTTTTAAGTCTAGCTTTCCGAAGAAAGCTAGTAACAGGGTCTTCCACAGGCATCAGGCAATTCTTTAATAAGACACACTGAAAAACTTCCTCATATAGACGAAGTATCAGAAGAAGAAAGGTCTCCTGGTAAGAAGTCTGAAGCAGTGCTTTCCTCAGAACAGAATCTTCAGGTTGAGAAAAAAACAATGTAATGGGCAATGTTGTCCCTCCAATCCCTGCTCTTCTGACTGAAAACAGAATCAAAGCGAGGGAAGCTCTTCCATCCCATGAAGAGGAATAGGTAAAATAACAGCAGGAAAAAAACTGCCTAGCAAAATCCCTGCCAGTCTTCCCTCTGCACTGAAAAAAGAAAATGGAAAAGCCAAGGTTATTTCTTTTTCTTTTCTTGGGAAACTCCCTGGCAATGGGCCAATTCCAAAGCAGCCATGCAGTCATTGAGCTCAGGCTCCCTTTTCCAGCCATGTTGGTACACCATCTCTTCCCTCTAGACCTAAAAGAGAGTTACTTACCAGCAGAGGACAACCGTACAGCCACAGAGGATGTGTCTATCCATTGGTCCTTAGTGGCTGTAAGTGCTACACTAGAGGGACCAGGGAAAACAATGAGCAGTCCAAGGAACCAAATCCAGCCATAACAGTCACCCTTCAGCAGCTGAGGCACAGTTGGAGCCGGCCTGACATGAAGACTCCATGAAAGCCATCTTTTTTGCAGCTGGAGGAAGGAAGAACCAAGGAGACTAGAAACTATTCCAAAGATTCAGCCAAGAAAGAATCACTAAAGACTGATGGTGGAACCTGAGAGTCTGTAAACATAACAGGAAAAGGTGGTTTTGAGGTAAGAAACATGCTGGCAGTCCTCAAGAGCACAAATTCTTGCCCATAACACAAACTACATAGAAATGTAGAAAACCATGTAAAAAATGGATTTTACATTTTCTTTTCACACAAGCATTCACATAGTAAAACTCCCATAAAAGTAATGACGGTCTTAAAAAATATATATATATATATATATATATATATATATATATATATATATATATATATATATATATATATATATATATACACACATACATACATACAGTGGATATAAAAAGTGTACACACCCCTGTAAAAATGCCAGTTTTTGTGATATAAAAAAAAATGAAACCACAATAATTTCAAAACGTTTCCCACCTTTAATGTGACCTATAACCTATACAATTCAATTGAAAAGCTAATCTATTAGGAGAAAAATTAAAAAAAATAACGTACAATAAGCTGATTGCATATGTGTGCACACCCTTAAACTAATACTTTGTTGAAGCACCTTTTGATTTAATTGCAGCATTCAGTCTTCTTGGGTACACACCTGCCATCAATTAGACAGACTCTGATTAACCCCAAATAAAGTTCAGCTGTCCTAGTAGGATTTTCCTGACATTTACTCACATGCCAGCAAAAGCCATGGTTCGCAGAGAGCTTACAAAGCATCAAACAGATCTCATTGTTGAAAGGTATCAGTCAGGAGAAGGTACAAAAAAATTTCCACAGCATTGGATATGTCATGGAGCACAGTGAAGACAGTCATCAAAAAGTGGAGAAAATATGGGACAACAGTGACATTGCAAAGAACTGGATGTCCCTCCAAAATTGATGAAAAGACAAGACAAAAACTGGTCAGGGAGGCTGCCAAGAGACCTACAGCAACACTGAAGGAGCTGCAGGAATTTCTGACAAGTACTGGTTGTGTACATGTAACAACAATCTCCTGTATTCTTCATATGTCTGGACTGTGGGGTAGGGTTGCAAGATGGAAGCCTTTTTCTTAGAGTAAAACATTTAGGCCCGGCTAAAATTTGCAAAACAATGCAGTCTCCCAAAAACATGTGGGAAAATGTGTTATGATTTGATGAGAACAAGGTTGAACTTATTGGCCACAATTCCAAAAGGTACGTATGGTGCTAAAACAACACCTCACGTCACCAAAAGAACACCATCCCCATGTTGAACCATGGTGGTTGGCAGTATCATGCTTTGTGGTTGCTTTTCTTCAGCTGGAACTGGGGCTTTAGTCAAGGTGGAGTTATGAGCAGTTCCAAATACCAGTCACTTTTGGCCCAAAACCTACAGGTAGTTGCTAGAAAGCTGAAGATGAAGAGGAATTTCACCTTTCAACATGACAGTGACCCCAAGCATGCATCCAAATCAACAAAAGAATGGCTTCACCAGAAGAAAATTTAAATTTTGGAATGGCCCAGCCAGAGCCCAGACCTAAATCCAATAGAAAATCTGTGGGGTGACCTGAAGAGGGCTTGTGCACAAGAGATGCCCTCACAATCTTACAGATTTGGAGTGCTTTTTCAAAGAAGAGTGGGCAAATATTGCCAACTGAAGATGTGCCATGCTGATAGACTCCTACCCAAGAAGACTGAATGCTGTAATTAAATCAAAAGGTGCTTCAACAAAGTATTGGTTTTAAGGGTGTGCAAACTTATACAACCGGCTTATTGTATGTTTTTTATTTTTTATATCTCCCCCCCCCCCCCCCCAACAGATTTGTTTTTCAATTAAATTGTACAGGCTATAGGTCACATTAAAGGTGGGAAAAGTTTTGAAATGATGTATTGTGGTCTAATTTTTTGTATATAAAAAAACTGGTATTTTAACAGCGGTGTGTACACTTTTTATATCCACTGTATATATTCTTAGCTAAAAAAATAAATCACTGTAAAGAATTTATGGAAGGATTTCCCCAGCAAGGATGTTTATCCAACCTTGACGTATATCTAGCAGGCCGACAGTTCCATGACTCTGCCAAAGGAGTAAACTTCAGCAGCAAAAAAAGCTCTGAGGATTTTTGCACTTTACCTATCTTTATATGTGGTGCTCTGCTTGAGCTCCTGATAGTGTGTTTGGTGGGAACCCTCAAGCTTTGAAAAGCTGGCTAGTTGGCGGGGGGTGGGATCCACATAGCTTAGGCCATTGCAACAGTGATCTAATGTTGACCGTTTTGAGATGGTTTCAAGTCTTTTACATATGTAAAACGAATGAAGGTAAAATAAATTTAATAGTGGTAAACTGTCTACCCACACATTAATTGGTTTAGCTGTACCCATGTCTGTGGGAACATACAATGAAGTATTTGCGTATATGGATTAAAAAGGATTATATCAGCTAAGGATACGTTGAAAGACACTGAAAAGAAAATACAAAAATTGGGAAACTGGATGCTTTTGATTATGGATGGTACAGTTGTGTAAGTGGAACTTAGCATGACAGATGTTCTAATTTATCACTGTTGCAGTAACCTAAGCTGTTTTGGTTATATCAAGAAGTGATGCTAGATCCCTGAAAGGTAAATGTTAGGAAAAATAATAAAATTTATAAATGTGTATAAAAATATAAGCAAGGAGCACAGGCATTCCCACACCATGGCAAAAAAACAGACAAGGCCCTAGAATAGGGATGGTGTAAATTTACTTACACAACTCTACTATGATCAGCACTGAATCATTGTTGGCAGTAGCCTAAGCTATTTGGGTAGACTACCATACCTTAGAAAAATAGGGAGAATAAAGATATTTATGAATCCAGGAGCCCCTGGAAAATTGTACTAGAAAAGCTAGTTCTGGACATGGAAATGGAATCCAGTCTGTATTGCTTTGTAAAAGTGTGAACAGAGGACTAGATGGCTGCCTGTAGAAGACTTGAGTTCACTTTTTTCAAAAAAGCCACAGAAGTCATAATAACCCTGGCAAAGTAGGCCTTAACTCTGCTTGGAAGTGACTTGTTGTTGTGAGAATGGCAGAAGTAGCAGTATCTGACTTTTTGAGTAGCTTCATGGAAGCGTTTGCATTCCCTGATGGAATATTAAGGTTTATTAGGATATATGAAGGATCACAGTTAAGAATTAAAGTGGGAAAGTTCCTCTCTGATGAGTTGTTTGAACAGAGGAACCAGGCAGGGATGACACATTTCCCCTTTGTTTGCTTTATATTTAGAGCCACTGGCAAAGTAAGAGACTGAGAAATTCAAAGATCTAATTGGTATGGTAATCAAGAAAATTGGGATTTATGTGCAGATATTTTGTACCTGATAAATCCAGAGAAGGGCATCTCCATGTTCTGGAACATTCTGAGAAAGTTTCAAGTCTTTTGTGGTGTAAAATTAGTGAAGATGAAGCAAAGGCTGTAGCTATAAATGATTTGCCTACACATGAATTGATTCAGTAATACCCATATTTATACAGACACAGTAAGATGACGTATTTAGTAGTGTAGGTTAAAAAGACTTCTGTTGTGGCAGCTAAGGATATGGAAATAGACTAAACTTGTGCAAAAACCTGTGAAACTGGAAGCTCTTGTTTATGGATAAAGATATTAAGATAGCAGTGAAAATGTTTAGTCCCTTTAGTTTTATATACACATCAGGTTTTTTTGTCAAAGGAAATGTTGTGGACAGTAATAGAGTTGAAGGTAGTATGAGGTAGGGAAAGAGGGCACGAGTTAAGTGGGATAAATTGATCCTTCCAATAGAACAAGATGGTGTAGGATTGCTTGATTTGAATGGATATTGTAAAGCTGCACAGTTAAGGTTGATATATATATATATATATATATATATATATATATATATGGTTTACCTTCAAAATGTCGAATGCCATAATGTTTAATGTTCATGTGGTTGAAAAATAACATCTAAACCCAAAACACTGAATGATCAAAATGTCTAAAATCATTTAATTGAAAAAGCAATGAGATCACCTGTACTATTTTGCTGGGGGGGCACGTCCCCCCCATGCACCCCCCTCCCCATGTGGGGGGGATGTGCCCCCCCACACACACCCTACTTAAATATACCAACTCTGATATCGCACTACAGTGCAGAAATGGGCAAATTCAATAATTTCGACATTGTGAGTTTGGACTAATTTTATTTCAACAATTTGATCATTCAATATAGTGTATTCAACCAATTCATTTTCAACCATTTAGCATTCAACATTTTGAAGGTAAACCATGTATATATATATATATATATATATATATATATATATATATATATATATATATATATATAAGCAGAAGGTTATAGTTCAAAATGGAAAAGAATGATGCAGCAGGGAGAAGTTCAAGAAATAGTCGGATTTTGGATGCAGATCCTTAAGGAAAATACTCCTACAGAATATTCATAAATTAGCAAAAGTTTATTCTAAGAACTAAGCCAGCACAAGAATGGAGAAAGGCGATTTTCCCAGTAGGGGTGACTGCAAGTAGAGAGATGGAAAATAGGCATGAGGGGGCTGGAATTTACTGGAAAAAAATGGAAAAGGGCCAAGATCTTGTTTCTACAGGGGATTAAAACTCCTGAGCAAGTTGTAGTTTGTTGCTTTTTGCGATACAGATAACTGTGGCATCATCTACATACTGTACTAAGGATGCAGTTTTAGAGGCTTTGTTGGTCTTGAGGAAGATGTTAGAGAATGTGCCCCAAGATTGATCCTTGTAGTACACCGACTGAGACAGGATGAGATGTTTTTTTTTTCCACTTGACAATTTGAGCTTTAGTTTGTAGGTGGCTACAAAACTTGTGATATAGTAGTGGCGTCAAGTCCTAGGTTTTGATGTTTGTGCAGAATAGTGAAAGACTATGTCAAAGCTTTGGGTGAAACAAGGAAGAGGGCAGAGACTGCATTTCCATCATTCCTATTTGTGTTTAATGTATTGGTGGAAAAAAAAGTAAAGCTATAGAGGTACTGTGGTAGGGACAGAAGCCATGCTGAGATGGAGAGGAGGTTATTTTTTGTCAGGTAATGTAAGAGTTGTGTCTGGATGTATTTTCAAATGTTTTTGATAGGGGGGGAGGATGGCAGTGGGCCTGTAGTCAGTTGAATGCCCTCCTTTGTGGAGGGGAAGAATGTGGCTTTTTTCCCTGGAGGGTAGGGGCTGAATGCTATACCAATTGAATGATCTGTTAGAATTGAGATTGGATAGTCTATTGCTTCTGCAGCTATCTTAAGATATTTGCAAGTTGGGTTGTTGGGAGCTAAGGCGGTGGGTTTCAGTTTAAGTAATAGTTTTTTTATGTAATTAGTGGAGAATGGTTGGAGAGGTTATGAAAAGGAATGGCTAGGTGAGATAAAAACACAGGCTGTAGCTGTAAACTGTGCCCACATATGAATTGGTCCATCAATACCCATATTTATGGGAACAAGATAAAATTAAGTATTGATTAAAAAGGATTCTATGATAGCAGCTTTGGATATGTGGGAAGAGACTTTTAAAGTAAAAGTAATTTAAAAACTGAGAAGCAAGAAGTGCTCTTTTATGGATGTGGACAGCAAGATACAAGCAGTGAAAATGTTTAGTCGCTGTAGTTTTATATACAGGTCGGGCATATTTTTATCAATCAGAGGAAAAGTTGTAGACAGAGTTGAATGGGAGTGGAAAAGGGCAAGGGTCAAATGGGATAGGTTTGTCCTTCCACTAGAACAAATTGGATTAGGATTACCTCCTTTGAAGGAATACTTTAGAGCTACATAAAGTCTCATATATGCATAACACAAGCAGAAAGCTGCACTTCCTAGTTGAAAGGGATGAAGAAGTTGGGAGGGGGAATCAAGAATTAAGGACACAGTGGGATTTTGAATCCTTAAGGAGAATAACAGTCACACAATATGATACCTGAGTATAGGCAAAGAGAAAGGCATAGGGGAATCCTAAGTGAAAGACCTACTCTGGTAGAGTTTTTAAGTGAATCTATAACAAAAGATGCTGTTAAAAATAGATAAGTAGGGTATATAAAATACTGCACAGTAACTATATCTGCATCAATCAGAGGAGGTTTGAAAAGATTGGGAAGAGAAACTGGACAAGTAATTCGGAAGGAAAATGGGAGGGCATATGTATGGATTCCAAATGTGCAACAAAGGCTGGAAGATGTAGAATTTTTGCTTGAAATGTTTGCAATAGGTATTTTTATCCCCCATTCAGAGATAGTGTATGTAATAGTCTATTTCTAATAGCAGCTTTCTTGTAGACATAGAATTAATTATATATGTATACTGTAGAGACTGATCATATCTCATTTAATATTTCTACGCTGTCTCAATTTTGGTTTTATCGAGGCCCTATCATTAAGGCCAAGTCCTCTATCTGATCTTAATAAAATTATCCATTCTGTCTCCTTGCTCTCTGTATATATCTTAATATCACCTCCCCTAGCATTCGGAGTAATAACTTCTAATACCCTAAATAAGAATCTATGTTTATCATTATGTAACATTACATGCTTATTATTGTATATGTCTTATATATACAAGTATTTCTGACATTACTCATTCTGTATAAATTGAGCTTACATATATATATATATATATATATATATATATATATATACACACACATATATATATATATATATATATATATATATATATATATATATATCTATACACACATATATATATATATATATATATATATATATATATATATATATATATATATATATATATATATATATACACATATAATTATTACTACGTCTACAAGAAAGTTATTATTAGAAATAGATTATATACATATACTATTATCGTATGTCTTTATATATACAGACATGAGACTTTACATATATGTATTTCTGACTTTATTTACTCTGTATAAATTGAGCTTATACCTGTATATATACTTTTTATACATATATACTTATATATTTTTTACATATTTTATGTATTTTACAAATTCTATAAATGGTTCTATTTATCAACTATATATTATATATATAATGTTAAGTTGTCAATCTCGCCTTCATTCTTGCTGGATGGGTTCGGAGCCGATCCTCGGCTCCACTCGCACTGCTTAGCTTGAGAACTCCTTTTACCAGCTCGAGGCAACCCTATATCCCATGATGCAAGGCGGGACTACCTCAGATCTCATTTGCCGCTTTGCGAAGAGGTCTCCTTTTTTGCCAGCTGAGGTAAGTTTGAGTTTTTCAAACAGCTTAAGTCAGGGTTTATCTTCCCCTTTTCCTATTTTTTAGTGTGTAGTGTTCATACAATCCACCCTATTCCCCTTATAGTTAAAAACTTTTACTTTTTATAAAAAGTTTAAAAATTTTCAGTAGGCCTAGGCCTCCTTTATTAATCCCTATCTGTGTGTCTGTGTTTGTGGGATTAATTGTGTGACTGTTTTGGGGTGTGTGTGTGAGTATTTTTGTTCTCTTTTTCTTAGACTATGTCTAAGGAGGTAAAGGTCTCGGGCTTCAAGAAGTGTGACTCGTGCTGTCAGAAAATGTCTCTGACAGACGGTCACACTTCTTGTGTTTACTGCCTGGGGCCTTTACACCTGCAGGACTCCTGTGCTTTGTATCACTCTTTTAGCCAGCGAGTCCTGCAGGAAAGGAGGAATAAATTAATCCTCCGTGGCTTGCTAAAGCCGGAAGGCTCACCCACTAAACCTGGGTCCAGTAAGCCTTCCAAGCCATCTAAGGGTCAGGCTACAGCTTCCAAGCCTTCCCCGGTGGCTCCGACTCCTTCGGAGTCGAGATAGGCTCCGGCCAGAGCCAATCTTTCTTCTTCTCAGGTAGGGTCGGTTCCGATCGGTTCTGACACCCAATCTGCTGTTGCCTTGTCGGCTCCAGCTGGAGCCGACACTTTATCCAGTATCGGAGCCGAGAAGCCTTCGGCTCCATCTGGAACCCATAGGACGTCGGCTCCGATGACTTCATCCAGGAAGAGATCTCGGTCCCCTTCTTTGGAATCTATCCACTCGGCTCCGGGGTCTCCTCTTTTGTCGGAGCGGAGTCATCGGAGCCGATCTTCGAGATCTTCCAGGCTGTCTGACCACGATTTAGAGAGGGTGGTAAGCAGGCTGTTAAAGTCGCAGGCACTGGCCCAAATGCTCCATAGCCCGTCTCAGCAGACTTCGGCTATTGCTTCACCCCTTGAACTTCCTCCTCCGACTCCCCACCAGAGTTCGGAGCCAGAGCTTCTCGGGACAGCGACTGTGTCGGTGCCGGAACCGATACATCCTTTTCGGCTCTGTCGTCTTCAACTCCGATCTCCTCCTTGAGACCTTCCTTGGAGGGATCCGTCGTCGAGTTTCCTTGTCGGCTCCGAGGGGGCTAGTGGCATCGGACCCTTGTCCGACCCGCTCTCCCTCTCGGGCTTCGGCTTTGGTAAGCTCGGCACCGACATCGGCCTCGAGCCTTCCCTCTCAGTGGAGCCGGAATTCCTATTTCCTCTGAACGGGAATATTCCTGTCTCCCGGGAGGGAGCCTTTGAGGTGATGAGGAGTGTCCTGGCACCTGAACCAGGTCAACGGTCCATCCCTCTAGCTCCTCCCTCTTCGGTGCCTGTAGACGCCTCTTGCCAGCCTCTTGCTCTCAGGCCCAGGGATCCATCGCCCCAGGTTTCCCCATTGGGAATATCTTCCTCTTCCGAGGTTTCTCCTGACCCTGCAGGGGAACCCCTCGGAAGAGGACGTGTAAGAGGAAACACACAGACTCCCCTGAGTCTACTACATCTGATACCGACTTAGATGAGTCGGAGGGTTCCCACGATCCCCTCTGAGGATGTCTCCTTTTCAGACATCCTTGAGCTCCTCAAACAGAGGGGAATTGGCCCTCCATTGACCCCTCCGAGGATGAGTCGGTATACCTGGAGGCTTTGGATCCCGACCCTCCACCTCCTGGGTGTCTCCGCCTTCGACCCACTTATGCAGGTAGTGGCTCGAAGGCGTGGCAGCTCCAGATTCTGTGGAACCTGTCCCCAGGAGACCATCCAAATTTATTACGGCCCCTACAGACAAGCAGTTTCTTTCCAAGGGCATCTCTGTGGATGCTATGGTGGTGGCGGCGGCCACCAAGAAGGAACTTGCGGATCCTTCAGTACCTGTCCATCCTCCTAACAAAGATTCTAGGACCATGGACAGGTATGGAAAGCGGATGTTTTCTTCAGCGACCTTTGCTATGCGTTCCCTGAACTACCTTTGTCACTTCACCAGGCTTCAAAGAGATATTCTCAAGGAACTAGGTGAAGTGGTCCAGGATCCTTCTGCTGCTGGGGCTCAAGAAAAGATTGCCTCACAGCTAGCAATCCTGAATTCCTTATCCAACTCCTCCATGCGGCTCATATCCTATGCAGCCGATGGAGCGAACAGAGCCGCAGGCACAGGAGTGGCTCTTAGACGTCAAGCCTGGATGCGGCTTTGTAATTTTGCGGACCCCTTTAAGGCGTCCTTCACCAATACCCCCTTTGACGGTTCGGCTTTGTTCGGACCTCAGGTGAAGGAAACCTTGACCAGGTGTGAGCAGGACGGCAAAACTTTCTGCCGTTGGAGTCCATTTTTCCACCCCTTCTAGACCCTATCCCAAGGGTCAGAAGGGAGGGAAGATGTGGTTCCGTAAAGCCCAAGGAGCTGCGCCGGACACACGTGGTCAGTTTACCCCCAGAGGCAGAGGGGGTAACAATAATAGACGCCGCCCTAGAGGCAGAGGGGGTCCTCAGAACCAGGGCAACAGGGAGTCTCTTCCTGAGAAGCCCTTTCAGCACCCCTGAGGTGTTGCCCGACTGTCCACCCTTGGAGGCAGTCGGGGGAAGGATTTCGCTGTACCCAGTAGCCTGGCGTTCCCTTTCACAAGATTTGTGGGTACAGTCGATCATATCCGAGGGTTACAAAATCCCCTTCGAAAGGTATCCCATACCTCACCAATCCCTTCCAGACATCTCACCCGGTCAAAGGGATTTGGCAGAACAGGAGGTTTCAAAGCTCCTAGAAAAAAGAGCCGTCCAGACTGTTCCAGCAGACCAAGTAGGATCCGGCGTCTACTCGAGATTCTTTTTGGTCCCCAAAAGGACGGGAGATTGGAGACCAATATTAGACCTGAGCAATCTAAACAGATTTGTCAAAAAGGCAAGATTCCGGATGGTCACGCTTCAGTCCATTCTGCCCTTTCTGGGCAAGGACAACTGGATGTGCTCGATAGACCTTCAGGACGCGTACTATCACATAGATTCACAGGCGCTCCAGGAGGTTTCTCCGCTTTCGGCTAGGGACCAGTCATTATCAATTCAGAGCCCTGCCCTTTGGCCTCACTTCAGCCCCCAGAGTGTTTACCAAATGCATGGCAGTGGTCACAGCTCATCTGAGATGTCAAGGATTCCAAGTGTTTCCTTATTTAGACGACTGGCTCCTCTCCGCCACCACCAGGCATCAGCTTCTTCAAACCAGAGACTACACTCTGCAGCTATGCAAGAGTTTGGGAATTTCAGTGAATTTCGAAAAATCTTCTCTGTGGCCTTGCCAATCTATCACCTTTATAGGCGCAGAATTAAACACCGTCAAAATGTTAGCCAGACTAACAGATCAAAGAATTCTGGACATCCAAAAATACGTTCGGATTTTATTGCAGAGCAGCAAAGTCAAAGCCAGATTGATACTAAAGGTTCTAGGTCTTATGGCTGCGGCCATTGTTCTTCTACCACTGGCTCGCTTCCACATGCGTCTTCTGCAGTGGATGTTATTCACTCAGTGGTCGTTCCACAGTCTTCCGATGAGTCACGAAATCTTAGTCACACAATCGTGCAGGACTCATCTGAACTGGTGGATATCTTCCCCTCTTCTTCATCAGGGCCGACCTTTTGTTCTCCCTCCTCCGGTTGCCACAGTTACTACGGATGCCTCTCTGATCGGGTGGGGGGGGCATTATCAGGGCAGGATGGTCCACGGCACGTGGCAACCCATAGAATACCATCTGCACATAAATGTCCTGGAGATGAGAGCGGTGCTTTTAACGTTGCAAGCCCTCAACGACTTTCTTCCCGCGGGGACTATTGCAGTGCAAACGGACAACATGTCCGTGGTCTGGTACATCAACAAGCAGGGCGGGACCAGGTCCTATCCATTGTGTCGAGAAGCTCTCAGACTTTGGCAATGGGCAATCTCCTCTCATCGGTTTCTGATAGCAATGCACATCCCCGGCAGGTCCAACCTCTTGGCGGACAGGCTGAGCAGATCCATTCTCATGCCTCACGAGTGGTCTCTCAATCAATCTGTAGTGGACCAGATTTTTCTGAAGTGGGGCACACCTTGTTGCGATCTTTTGCTACACCCCAAAACAACAAGTGCCCGATTTTTCACCCTCTTTCCCCTACCAGGCCAACCCCTGAGAGACTCTCTAACCCAGGATTGGCCCGGGGACTTCTGCACGCTTTTCCTCCTTTTCCCTTGATTCCACAAGTCATTCAGAAAGCCACCGTTTTGAGGGCCAAGTTGATTCTCATTGCCCCTTACTGGCCTCGACAAATTTGGTTTCCGTCTCTGCATCGTCACCTCCTGGTGCAGCCCTGGCATCTGGACCCAGTTCCGGATCTTTTGATCCACCAGTCGGGTCAACAGCACCGGGCCATTCATTCTCTCAACCTCACTGCTTGGTTGCTCCACTTCCTTCCCTAGCCAGGCTTCCTATGATCTCTGATCCAGTCAGAGATATCTTAGTGGCTTCTTTGAAGTCGTCCACCAGAACCGTTTATGCTAGCAAGTGGCGACGTTTTTCCATTTGGGCAAATTCCAGAAATATTGATCCCTTTACTGCTCCTGTGCATTCTGGTTTAGATTTCCTGGCTGAAGTTTTTCAGTCAGGATCTTCTTCATCTACAGTAAAAGTTCAACTGGCTGCTATTTCCAAGTATCATGTTGGCTTGCAAGATCATAACATTATGTCACATAGACTATGCAAGGCCTTTCTGAGAGGAGTGTTTCTCCTGAAGCCGCCAATAAAACATCCTCCTCCACAATGGGATCTAAATTTAATGTTAGCATCCTCAATGTTATCACCCTTCGAACCGTCTGCTTCATGTTCATTGAAATTATTGACCTGGAAAACTATATTTTTACTGGCTGTCACTTCAGCAAGAAGGGTTTCCGAGATTCAAGCTCTCTGCATCCGTTCCCCTTACTTGGTTTTTCACAAGGACAGGGTATCCTTAAGAACGAACCCGTCTTTTCTCCCCAAAGTTGTTACTCAAACTAATATTAATCAATCCATCGATCTACCAGTCTTTTTCCCAAATTATTCTGACAGAGCTGAACAAAAGCTTCATTTTTGGATGTCCATCGTCAGCTCAGGTACTATTTGCATAGAACGAAACAATTCAGGAAATCGGACCAATTATTTGTCTCCTATGCAGAAAACAGGAAAGGTCTCCCAGTTTCTAAAGTGACCTTATCCAGATGGTTGTCTTCCACCATTTCTTATGTGTATTCACTCAGAGGCAAGCAACTACCTTCTAAACCGAAAGCACACTCAACCAGGAGTCTATCCACTTCTGCAGCCTTTCAGGATAGACTACCCATTGATACCATTTGTGCAGCAGCTACTTGGGCCACTCCTCATACCTTTGTCTCTCATTACAAATTAGATTTGGCCTCCAGAGACAGGGCAAGTTTTGGTTCCACAGTTCTCAAGAGTCTGTTCCATTGAGCCACCCGGGATACAGGTGCTAGGACCGGTCCCATCCAGCAAGAATGAAGGCGAGATTGACAACTTAACATTTAGAAGTTATGTACCTACCATAACGTTCCATGTTAGTTGTCTTCTCGCCTTCTTTCTTGCGTCCCTCCCTCCTTCCCCCTGGCCTGGACAGATCTTGAAGAGTTCCTCTTCTCAGGTTGTTTCCTCCTGAGCCTTCATTAGAGGACTCCTTTATTATGAACTTGGTTTTCCTAAGATATATTAGGTTAGTCCTTAGCAGGGTAGGTTAGCTACCAAACGAGATCTGAGGTAGTCCCGCCTTGCATCATGGGATATAGGGTTGCCTCGAGCTGGTAAAAGGAGTTCTCAAGCTAAGCAAGTGCCGAGTCGGAGCCGAGGATCGGCTCCGAACCCATCCAGCAAGAAAGAAGGCGAGAGAAGACAACTAACATGGAACGTTATGGTAGGTACATAACTTCTAATTTTATACTATATTATGTTTTAATCTAGTAGGTTAGGTTTAGTCATGTTTATCTGTCTCTTTAAATGATGACATCAATGAATAAGGTTAATTGATTAATTGAGAAGATTTTTATATATAATATGTTGAATCTGGGAGTGAATGTAAGATCTGATGAAGCTACATAGTGAAAGCGCTTATCTTTGATTATAATTTCTCATATAATAAAGCATTTGGTGGTTAAATAACTTGCGTTCTAACTTGCTTTCGCTCAGTTCTGCAACACCTTATTATTTTATTTATTTTAGGTTAGCTGAAGTTTGTGAGTGTGGCGGTCATTTAGGAGCATTTGTTCCTTTTAGTAGGGTAAGAACAATATTTCAAGATGTACATAGTTTTGTGCGTTATCAAGTTAGTAGGTTTTAGGGGGTATTTGAGTTGTTTATTTGTTTGAGGGTTTTCAATAAAACTGTTTTGTAAGATGTGACATAGGCTCAAATGGATATGACAAGAAACAACTGTTTAAAAAATTAACCTGCCAAACAGTGTATACATTTAACACAAAAGCTTGAACTCGACATTTAAAAAAAATCTGTTTTATATAAAAGGTGGGAATAATATCTTTAATACAGTAATGCTTTCTGTAATATTTTTAAATGTCAGTGGTCTCACAGATAAATACAAAAAACAGAGTAGTGAACTATTAGAAATGTAGAGTGCAAATAGCTATATTACAGGAGACACACTTGGAAATAACATGTAAATTTGATAAAGGTTTTCAGGATGGATATTCAGTGGAATACCTGGGACAAAGGAAAAGAGTAGTACTAAGGGGCTACTGGCAAGGGAGGAGTATTACACTGGCATGTATGTATATTCCACCTAAAACTGCTATAATGGAGCTTAAGAAAATTCTGGGAGAAATGATCAGCTTTCAGCAAGGGATATTTCCTATAGGTAGGGACTGGAATTTGATTTGCAATAGTGAAGATGCGTGTGGGAGGCCCAGATAGGAAAATGTAACAAAGGAGGGTAGATTTTTGAAGAAATTTAAGAAAACATTTTTGCGTGGAGGATGCGACTTCAGTACTAGGAGTTTGGAGTGAATTTACATATTCCCCAAGATACAAAAACTGGGCTAGTATAGACAGAATTTACATTTCACAGGAACATGTGCATTTAGTTGAAGGTTTTGATAAGCACCCAATAACAATTTTGGATCATGTGCCAATAATAAGTAAAATAAAAACATAGGGTAATGAAATGAAATTAAGACACTGGCATTTTAAAACCTATCTCTTGAACAGAGAGGAATTTAAGGAATAGGTAGTGGACATTTTTCAGGAGCTGTTAGAGAAGAAAGAAATTTCTTCTGAAAGTATGGCTAGGGAGTGGGATAAAATTAAAGTGGAGTTTAAAAATAGTGTGGAAATAAAAGAAAGGGAGACGTGCTTAAGAAGTAATAAGAATTATTTAGAGGGACTGACAAATATTAAAATTATTTCAAAGTGGTGGAATCTAGCAGAACAAGAAGAGGAGCAACTGCAGAATGCTAAACAGAAAATAAGGTATTACCTCAGTAATATGCATGAATTTAGCAAGGTTGCTGTTAAGCAACTGTTTTTTGATAATTGCTCTAGACCACAAAACCTTTTAGCACAACGTCTCCTGAAACACAAAGTAGAATGGGCTGTCGCCAAGCTTAGGAAGCCTATAACAAGGGCCTCTGTAGAAGTGTTATAAATATTTTTAAAATTTTATTAAAGTGTATATAAAGCAGAGAAATATGGAAATCATGAAAAGCTACAAATGGAAATGTTTATGGAAGAATTAAATATGCCAGGATTAGAGGTAGATGAAGATCAATTACTAACAGGATAGGAGGAGATGAGATAAAAGTGGTGATTTATAACCAGTCTATAGGAAAGCCCCCAGGAATGGATGGTATTCCTGTGGAAGTTTGGAAGCTACGAGGGCAAAAAATGATAAAGGTCTGGAAGGTTTTGTTTAACAGTATTTTAAGAGGAATAAAAATGTACCAACATTCTGGAAGAAAGTGGTGGTAGCTGTAATAACTAAAAAGGGTAAAGATCCATCAGATCCAGCTTCATACCGGCCCATTTTAATACTAAACCATAATAATAAAGTGGTTTATAATGGCTAAAAGAATGGAAAAGGGGTTGCCAAATTTGATAGATATGGATCAGTGTGGTTTGGATTTATGAAGTGGAGCCAAACATTTGACAACATTAACAGAACATTGATGATCCAGAGAGAGGCAGGATATAAGAAAATAATACTGTTGTTGGTAGGTCTTGATGCAGAGAAATCATTTGACAGAATAAGCTGTGACTTTGAGCATGGCCTTGGAACCATTTGCATTCCCTGATAAAATTTTAATGTTGTCAAGGTGCACAGCCTGGGTTACCTGGGATAGCTGTGTTGAGCAAAAGCTGGATGTAAAACCAACCAATCTGCCAAACATGAACTGAGAATTGCTACGGTTTAATGTAGGTTCACTGACAGGATGCAGCTTGGAAGTGGATGACATGAGGAGGCTGGACACGCTATGTATCCAAGAGACGAGATGGAAGGGTAGTGCAGCAGAGCCATTTGGCTTGGGATCCAGACTTTACTACTCAGGACGGGGCAGTCTAGAAGTGGTGTAGGAATTGTGGTAAGAGAGAGGCTTCAGAAGGCAGTGAGGGTTATCATCAGAATTAATGAGTCTTATGGCAGTCATACTCCAGTGTAATGACAGGGCAGTATTTATAATCTCAGCTTATGCCCCACAGCAGGGTTGTGATAGTGAGGAAAAGAGTACATTCAGACAGCAGTTGCAGGACCTACTAGATAAAGCAGGACAAACCTGAATTGGTGTTGATAATGGGTGACTTGAATGCACATATCTGGGTAGACAGAACAGGATATGAGGACTGCCTGGGTCCACATGGGTGGGACAACAGGAATAAATAAGGAGAAGCCATTCTAGACTTCCATCTGGCAAATGGCTTGATAGTAGCCAATACATGGTTCAGAAAGAGACAGTCACAACATCACATACAAGAGTAGCCAGCATGCAACTCTGGTAGACTTTCTCCTAGTAAGGAAAAGGCATTGGGGTATAATTCATGATTACAAAGTCATCCCCAGTGAAAGTCGGCCCACAGCAGCAAGCAGTAGTCAGAGAAGGCTAAGGTCAACAGAAATCAGGCTGAAGACCTGATAGTTGGCTGGAGAGAAAGTTCAGCAGTTCAAGGAATTACCAAACATCCCAAGAAGAGGAGGAAATAGGGGGAGTTGAACAAGAATGGCAGTAACTAAAAACAGCATATGTTAGGACTACAGAAAAGATATGGAGCCCGGCCAGTTATGGAAATAAGGTACATAAGGAAAGCTGGTGGTGGAATGCAGAAGTCCAGGAAGTCATCAAAAGAAAGGAGTGCAGGAAGAAGTAGGAGATGGAAAAGACTGACCAGGCTAGGAAGGACTACTGGTTGGCTAACAAAGAAGCTAAGAAAGAAGTTGCAATAGCAAAGAATAGGGCATCAGAGGTACTCTACCAGCTTCTGGAAAGTGACTCAGTAAGTGACATAAAGAAACTATATCATGTTACAAGGCAAAGACAGAAAGATAAAGATGATAGATACCCTTAAGGGATACCAGCAACAACCTGCTCAGCAGTCCACAGGACATCAAAGGCAGATGGAAGGAGTATTTCCAGCAGCTTCTGAATGAAGAAAACACCACAGAAGCTGAACTGCCCCCAGAAACAGCCTACGATGAGAGAAGAGGAGGAGCCCACCCTAGAAGAAGTAAGAACAGCACTAAGGAAAATGAAGTCATGGAAAGCAGCAGGCTCAGATGAGGTCACAGCAGATTTGTAAATTTGCTGAGTGAGCTAGGGGAGAAATGGCTCCTGCGGGTACTAATAGCAGTGTGGAGATCAAGGGCGTATTCCAGATGACTGGAGAGTAAAGCATACTTGTGCCTGTGTACAAGAACAAAGGGGACATCCACAACTGTGGGCAGTACAGAGGCATCAAACTCCTACCGGATTGCATGAAAGTTCTGAAGAATTGATTGGTAAATGGATACGCAAGACAGTCAAATCTAAGATGGGAGATGAGCAGTTCAGATTCTGGTCAGGATGCAGAACAATTGACCTGATGTTTACAGTGAGACAGATACTTGAGAGAAAGCTAGAAATGAGGAGAGAGTCCAACTGGGCATTCATACACTTGGAGAAAGCATATGACAAGGTCCCAAGAAAGCTGATCTGAGCAGTACTGCAGTGGTTTGAAGTCCCAGAAACATTGCTAGAATTAGTGCAGGCTATGTACAAGGACCCAATGACTCCAGTATGAACAGTGTTCGGCCTCGCATTTTTCCCAGTAGGAGTTGGGTGTACACCAGGGTTCAGCTCTGAGTCCACTGCCGTTCATGCTGGTGATGGACTACATTAGCAAACAGGTCAGAGGGAACAGATCAACAAAGTTACTGTATGCAGACAATGTGGCATTACAAGCAAACTTTGAGCTAGAACTTCAGCAAAGGTTAGGAGAATGGAATGCAAAACTGAAGGCATATGGGATGAAACCAAGCAAATATAAGACAGTGGTAATGGCAGCAAACTGGGGAAATCAGGAGAAGCTGAGACTAGAGATAGAAGGGAAGACAGTGGAACAGGTAAACAGCTTCAAATATCTGGGAGGGGTGGTTGAGGAGAAGGGAAGTCTGAATGAAGAGGTCAAAGCTAGAATTAGAGAGGGTGCATCCAAATGGCATAGTGTGTCAGGTGTAGTCTATGACAGAAGAATGCCAAAGAAGCTGAAAAGTAACATGTACAAGACAGTGGTGTGACCCGTACTACTGTATGGTACAGAAACATGGGCAATAAAGGCAGAACAGTTGAAGAAGCTAGAGATGATGGAAATTAAGTGCCTGAGAAGGGGTGGTAGGATGCACACTGTGGGACAGATGAAGAAATGAGGACATAAGAGCAAAAGCCAAAGTAGCTCCAATTGCAGATAAGATCAGAGAACAGATTACAGTAGTTTGGACACATGCAGAAAAGCAGAAGACAATCTGGTGAGGAAGATTTTTTTGAGACAGGAAGAAGGTAAGAGGGGGAAACAAGGACATCCAGCAAAGAGGTGGATGGATTGTGTGAAGGAAGATCTGCGACAGTCAGGCATGAGTGTTGAAGGCAGGAGTGTGGCACTGAAATGAGAGAGCTGGCGAAAGTTAACTATACCCCCGACCCCATGTAGAAGGGGGCTGCTGCTGCTGATAAAATTATAAGGTTGATTAGGAGGATATATATGAGGGATCAGAGGTGAAAATTGAAGTGGGTGGGTTCCACTCTCATAATTTCTGCTTGAGCAGAGGGACCAGGCAGGGGGTGTCTTCTTTCCTCTTTATTTTCATTATATGTAGAACCATTAGCAAAGAAAATAAGGGACTCAGAAATTCAAGGATATAATTGGTGTGGTAGTCAAGCTGGCTCTTATTTGCATAAGATAAGATTTTAAACCTGATAAAAACAGAAAAGGACATTACACTGTTGTGAAGCATTTTGAGATGGTTTCAGATCTTGTCAGGATACAAAATTAATGAAGCTAAACCAAAGGCAATAGCAGTAAATTTTGCACCTACACGTGAATTGGTTAATCGGTGTCGATATTTATGGGGACATGATAAAATGAAATATTTAGGAGTATAGATTAAGCTAAACTGTAATCAGGGAGATATACCTAAACCAATAAAATTACATTAATATATTGACCCAGGAGTTGCATAAGGATGTTGATTGTCAACATTTTATTACTTTTATTCATCAAATTATAGGATTATAAAATTGTTTATTTATAACATGTTTTTTATGTTTTTTTGTAGATATCTATGCACTAATGATTTATGCTATTTCTATTTTTATATTATTTTTTAAGATTTTATATTGAAATAATTTATGTATTGAAATACTTGGTGCACTATAGCTAGGATTGTGTGTTGCATTTAAAAATTTGTGATCATTTAATTGATGCCAATTAATTTTATTGGTGATTGTATTTAAGCAATGAGTGCTGTTATTGGAATTGTTCTGATGAAGTCTGGTGGATCCAGGTGAAAGTGCTTAACCTGTGTATCGCTGTGGAACCTTTCTTTGACTTGGTTCTTGTTGTGGAATTATCTATCCAATGTACTACTAGTTCATTTTGGATTAAAGATTTGGCTCTGTTCTGCTTGGCCTTTGAGTTCTAATTTCATTGCTTTGTGGATTTGCCTTGTGTTTTTTGTTAATCAGTATCAGTATTTATGGGGGCATGATAAAATGAAATATTTAGGAGTATGGATTAAGTAAAATGATTCTGGTGTGGCAGCTAAGAATTATGTGGGGAGAGAGTAAACAAAAAATAATACAAAAACTTGAGAAATTGGAAGCTCTGTTATATGGGTATGGATAATAAGATACAAGCAGTTAAAATGTTTTTAGTCCCTTTAGTTTTATACACAGGTCAGGCATATTTTTATCAAGCAGAGGAGAAGTTGTGGATAGCAATTAAAAGAGCTGAAGGATTTTATCCGGGGGAAAGACCGCACGAGTCAAGTGGGATAAGATGATTCTTTCAGTAGAACAAGGTAGATTGGGATTACCTAATGTGAAGGGGTATTTCAGAGGAACACAGTTAAGGCTCCTATACATAGCAGAAGCAGTGAACTATAATTCAAACTGAAAAGGGATGATGGTGAACCAGGAGGAAGGTTAAAAAAACAAGGAGAGACTGGGATTTTGGGTGTAGACCTTCAAGGCGAATGACAATCATACAGAATATTATATTCATAAAGTATTGTAAGAACTAAGCCAACACGGGAATGGAGAAAGGAGATGCTGCCGATAGCGATGACTGCAACTTGGGATACAGACATTAGGCAAGATATATGGCTGAAATTTATTGGAGAAAACTGGCAAGGGTACAAAGGTATTCAAATGAAATAATTAGAGAGGGAAAGGTAATAGAATGAGAAGATGACAAGAATTTATTTGGACTGCAGGTTATAAATTGGTTTCCCTATCAAGGATTGATGTCAGAGTATAGGCAAAGAGGAGGAGGTGGGGGGTCCTAAACGAAAGACCAGCACACACTGGTAGAGTTTTAGTAGAATCTAGAATGGCAGCTGCTGTTAAAAAAGTAATGATTAGTAGAACATATAAAATATTGCATGATGATTATAAGAATCAGAGGAGATTGGAAAGGATTGAAAAGTGACTGGATAAGCAATTCACAAAAAAAATCTGTTTTTGCTTTGAAATGTTTACATAGATATTTTTATGCCCTAAGTAGATTCCGGAGAATTTTTCCTTAGGTTCACAGCAATTATTGTAGGTGTGATGGGGGAAGAAAGGGGTGATTGTGAACATATTTTCTAGGAGTGTAATGAGATGGCAGACTTTAAAGATTTCCTGCAGACTGCTCTTTCAGAGATACTGGGTGAGCAAATTGGTGTAACTAGGGAATTTTTTTATTCTGAGCTGTGATACAGAATCGGAATTGCCTAGATATAGTAAGGCCTTGCAGAGTTTAATTATGTTGTCTGCCTAAAATGCAATTACTAGTAAATGGAAATCAAAGTCTAAACCAACTGTACTAAAAGTAGTGAATATAGTAACAATGAAACAACTGGAATTGGGAGCTTTAGAAAAGTTTAGGATCAAGTTATGTAGGAAAAAATGGGAGTTATGAGAACAATACATACTGGGGAGGAATGAAGTGTAAAAAAATGCAAGATTTGAATGAACTGTATAATGTTTGACCATCAATGATTGGGTAGATATGTGATGTATAATGTTTACAACTAAAATTGTCAGTATGGTTTGTGATGTAAAATGCTTGCAACTGGGATTATTTCAGTACAGCTTGTTTTCATGTGTATAAATCTATGATTTCCTATGTCATAAGTGATGAAGATGTTTCTTTAGAAAAAAAAAGAGAAGTCGGAATGAGTTTTCTGGGAAGACATGAACAGAGCAATTTATGTAATGTTGGACTGATGGTTACTAAGAAAAGGTATGTGATGTGTAATGTATTCAAATAAAAAAAAAGTGTTACTATGGTTTGTTTTCTTTTCCGTTAATGTGTGTTTGCATATGTTTTTAGTGGTAATTTAATAAAGGTGTTTTAAAAAGTAGTAGTTCAAATAAAATGGACTTGTGGTATAAAAAAAAAGACTCCCTCCTTCCTTTAGCAGCAGCAGATTATTAAATAAAAAACTTTGACTCTGGAACATGGGGCACAAGTACTATGACCCACTGGAACCCCACTAGCTCCAGAAGTGAAGGGAATAAGAAAGTTTGCTTTACTGGATGAGGAGAGTTCTTCAGAAAAAAAGAGGATGAGATTCCCATTGCTGTCTGGATTTCTTTAGGAATATGCTCAGAACCCATCTGGGAAAATATGGTGCCAATGGAGAAGATGAAAGCCTAGACTGAAGGATAGCTAAAGAGATTGCCAGGGTTGGAGGTGGGAGCTTTCTTTGAGCCTTTATGCTACCGATTTGTTTCTAAGTTATAAACTGATCCTTGTTTGGGCTGCTAGATATATTCTTGAGAACAGGTACGGAGTAGGAAAGAGGTGTTAAGACAGAGTTGAAAGATACGTGGAAAACCCCCTGAAGTCATTATCCCTCTCTGGCAACAATTGTTTAGGACTACAGCAGCAGAAGGGGTGAACAGAACAACTTTACACCATGGGGAAACGTTTGAGAATACAACCAAAATGGTATTTTTGTGAACTAAAACAGAAGCAGCAGCTCTGGATACACCATTAGCAGAATTATAAGAGCACTTTGTCATATTTGGTTACTTGTGAAACAACAAGGTAGGTAATGACATGTTAACCCCTAAAGAAGGAAGGTTAGCAGTTAACTTGTGTATATATATATTTTTTTTCAAAACAAGCTTTTAATTTTTTAACATGTCAGCCCGTCAGTTACATCTTTTGAAGGATCAGCAGAAGAAAAAACTCTAGTCCCAAACCTGTCACTTTCCCATCCTGAAGAGAAGTAGGGTAGCATTTACGATCACAGTGGTGCAGCGGTTAGTGTTGCTGGCTCACAGCAAGAGGTTCTCCAGTTTGATTCTCTGCTGGGGTACCTTCTGTGCAGAGTCTGCATGTCCTCCCTGTGGTCCTGTGGGTTTCCTCCGGGTGCTCCGGTTTCCTCCCACATCCCAAAGACATGCAGTAGGTGGATTGAACACTCTAAACTGGCCCTAGGTGTGAGTGTGTGCATGTGCCTTCTGTGGAAGGTTGGGCACCGGGCTGGCAACTCGACACCGTAAAACTCCACTGCCAATCATGAGCGCTCAGATGATCCGCTGTGGCAACCCCTAACCGGGAAAAGCCAAAAGAAGAAGAAGATCTGCAGTAGATGGCTTTGATAAAGAAACAGCTGCAGGTTCAGATGTGGGATAAGAAAAGGGCTATTCATAAATCTGAGGTACTATGTATAACCTACCAGACTTAAGTCCATGTGGTTGACTGTTGGGCATATATAACAAGCTGTTAGGAAAACGTCCTCTAGGTCTGATAAATTTAACAGGAGGGACAGCTTCAAGCTGAGGAAAATCCAGTTGTAGCAGGTCATAAAACTTCTGCTGGGAGCAATGGATTTCAGTCTGTTTCCACTGAGGCAAAACCTTTCACCTTGCTACAGTTTCAAAAAAGACCATACTGAAAGGAAATCTGAAAAGAAAATTCCCCAGAAAGAGAATCTTCAGCTAAAGGAGAATAATAAAAGGCTACACTCCCCTTCTAATCCCTATTGTTTTGACTGGAATCCATGACAGAAAAGAGATCTCTTTTTGTTTCCTTTTAACGGTTTCCTTTTAACAGTCCGTGGTGAAACAGAAATCAAAATATTTAAGGCTACATAGAAGCAATCCTGTTTAGTAATCCTACCTGGTCTTTGCCGAAGATTGCACGTGTCCAGGAAAATTCAGATACCTGACTTTTTTTTAGGAAACTTTCTGGAAAAAGACTGGCCTATGGCAAGCGGTACTACCCTGGGAAACACCGAACTCAGCTCAGTGTTAAACCTTTATTCACTACTTCCCCTGAGACTAACAGGAGTAGTTCCACCTTGCCCAGTAAGGTCTAATGAACAGCCACAGAGGAATTGTGACTAACACACTGTTCTTAGTAGGTGTAGGAGTTACACCAGAGGGACCTAGAGACATTGATTAGCAGTCTGAGGAACCCAGTCTGGCCACAGTGGAATCACCCATTACTGGCTAAGGTGGTAATAGAACTGTCCGGACCAAAGACTCCCAAGAAATTTTTATTCATTGCAAATGAGGGAAGGATGAATCAGGGAGAAAAATCTGTTCTGTAAATTCAGCCAGAATAGCAACTAGCAGAACCTGTGAGAGTCAGCAAAGCAGGAGACCATATAAAACAGGTTTTGCATAAACATTTAAAAAAAAGAAGTCCTCAAAACAACAAAGTCCTGCCCCAAACACGTATAGATAGTCCAAACAAAATAACATTCCCTAGTTAAAGGTAAATAAGTTTTCACATAACAGTTTTACTTCTGGAAAAAAAATAGTGGAAGTTTTTTTTCCTGAAGGGAGCTTATCTGGCAAGCATTAAAGGAATTGTCAACCATGAGCTCCTCAATGTTCGCAGAAACAGCACACTTGTGCAGAAGAAAATCTCCAAAGCTTTTTGGTGCTCTAACTTCATTTTGTATGGAGTCCTGCTCAAGCTCCTGACAGAGCGAGCACAAAGCTTCCTTAAGCTTTGAAAAGTGGGGTATTACCCAGAAAGCTTAGGGTACTGCAACAGTGATCCAATCTTAATCATAGTAAGATACAAGCAGTGCAAATTATTTTAGTCCCAGTAGTTCATTTATATGTAGTTCAGAGAAGTTGTAGATGGCAAATTCCTTCAACTTTCTTTTAATTATTTGGGAGGGAAAGAGGGCAACTGTGAAATGGGATAAGGTGTGATTCTCCCACTAGAACAAGGTGGCTTTTGATTACCCGAGTTGAAGGGCTACTTCAGATCCTAGAGACTGCACATAACACAGGGGGTTATAAATTTAAGTGGAAATGAATGAAGATGGGAGGGGGGGGGGGCAGTTTGAGCAATAGAGTGAATAGGATTTTAGATGCAGGTCCTTAAGAATAGAAACACCCATACAAAATATTTTAAGTGAAAGACCAGCTCTGGTAGAGTTTCTTTTAGCTGAATCTAGTAGAAAGGATGGTATTCAGTTGATTAATTAGTACAGTGTGTAAAATATGGAGTGATAACGAAGAATGAATCTGAGGAGGGTAGAAACGATTAGGAAGAGAGACTGGAAAGGCAGTTTACAGGGGAATCCTACTGATGTCATCTCATTGTTCCCAAGTATGCAACAGAGTCCAGAAGGTTTAGGATTTTTGTTTGGAAGTGTTCGCATAGGTATTTTAATAGACTTCAGAGGGTTTTTCCTCAGACAGCAAATCCTGGAGGTGTGACTGGGAACACCAGATTTAATTTATGAAAATGTATTTTAGGAGTGTGATGAGCTGTCAGACTTGAAAAACTTACCACAGAGTGGTTTGTCAGAAATGTTGGGGGAGCAAATGGTTGTAACCAAGAAAGTGATTCTTTTTGAGCTGGGTCACAGTATCTGAGTTGCCTAAACATAGTAGGGCCTTATTAATTTTAATGCTGTTGGCTGGCAAAAAGCAATTACTAAAAAATGAAAATGTAAACCAACTACAACTGAAATGTATTGTAAAAGAAATAAAAGAATTAAAAGTGAAATCTTTAGAAAAGAGAAGGAATAAATTACAGAGAAATTAATTGAATTTGTGGGAACATAATCAGAATAATGTTCAGGAGGAGGAGTGAGTTTTAGGGGATGGCTGGAATTGAGCAATTTATGTAATGTTGGAGTGAATGATTGTTAAAAATGTATACTGCATGAAACCATGTTTTTTTTCTCTGTGTTCCTACATTGTTACCATTTAATAAAGATGATAAAAAAAGACTTTTAATGTAGTTCATTTTGGGTCTCTAGAGAATGGTACTGTAAATTATTTATTGCTGCAACATTCATAATGAGTCCCTCATTCATAGCTTCCCATAATGTTAGGTCAGAAAAACTTTTTTAGATTTGTTAGACATGACAGATCTTCCATAACGCCATGTTGGTAAATACCCATACTAACAGAAAGTCTTCTTCGTTCAAAACGTTTGCCCAGTATGCACATCAATCTGGACGATAGTTGTCTGTCAACGTTGATAATTCATCCATCCACAACATTTTTTCCCATTTTTGCATATGGGTTTGAGGTATCACTTCAGCAGTGACAATCTAGAGACAAAGTTTACACCGCCAGGTGGCAAGCCCTGTCGCAATTATTTTTCCATACTACACAGTCGCATGCACACTCGCACTTATTGCCAGTTTAGAGTGTCCAGTCCCCCTACTGCTTGTCTTTGGAATGTGGGAGGAAACCAGAACTCCTGAAGGAAACCCATGCAAACACAGGGAGGGCATGCAGGCTGTACAGAGAGGGCATCACCAAGTGATCGAACCGGTGAACCTCTTGCTGTGAGGTGACAGTGCTATCACCTGCACCACTGTGCTGCCCTTCAGCATTGATGACCCCTTTTAATTAGTGGGGCAACAGTAGCATCCTTCCATATTGGCAGTACAAAACCTAAGCCAAGGAATCATTGCATTGGTAATGGAGACAGGATTTTAGATGATAATTGCCAGACATAGTCCAATAAGGCCATCAGGGCCCACTGCTATTGAGGGCTTTATAAATTTAGTTGACTTTTGAAAAGGTTGAATTGTAATTTTTGGGCATAACCATAGATAGTAATCAGGTCTCAATACTGCACAGATATCAAAGGATATTTTTCATTGCAAATTGATCCACAAATCTGTTGGCCAACACGTTTGTCTGTTTTTTATGACTGGTGTTCCTCTAATATAGTTGGTTGATGGTTCTTTCTTTAAGTTCATGGGTATTTAAAGTAACCCTTTTTTTGTTGGCTACAGTGTTTTCTGACCATTTGCTCTCATATCTTTGGTTGATCTAAGTGGTTTTCTAAATCATAGCTTAAGCTTCTGATAGATACTTCTATTCTTTACATTTGGATCTGCTACAGTATTTTTTTTCCTTTTTTAATTTTCTAGTTTTAATGTCCACTTCTGATGAGTTGTCTTGACTGCATAACAAAGCACTACAGGGACAGATGTCTGTATAAGAGAATTTATAAATTCATAGAATAGTCCCCATAACTGTGAAACTTTTTTGTGCTTCATTAACTAATTCCATTTCCATATTTCTTCTGCTATTGAACAACCGTTACCTATGTAAAAGGCATTTCTCAAACCACAATCTGGAATTGGTTTCTTGCTTTTATGCCCCACATCTCCCAAGAAAGACATGAGTGATCAGAGCTGTCAAGCTCCGGTACTAATTCACAAACACTTTTTGATTGTCTTCCTTCACACAAGTGTCAAGAAAATAGTTTTCTTTCTAAACATAAGGAAAAATGTTCTTCGTGTTTCACTGTTGCAGTCATTACATTTGGGTTATCTGCCTCCAGGTAGCCCTCAGCCGGCCTGAATATCAAAGTCTTGGATTCCTGTGTCGGATCTTGTCTCTTTTTCCATGACGCCAGGTTCTCAGGCATATAAAACATGCAGCCAACACCATTACATCAGTTTTTCTTGCCAGTGCCTGAAGCAGAAGCAGTTCACTAGTGCTGGTTGGCCGACTCTTGAAAGTTTCGTTTTCGAGTTTCAGAACAAAAGTCTTCAAAAAAGCTAAGTACCCCGTTGGGGATCCTTTTTCTTGCTCTTAACCGATGTCGGTAACAGTTAACAATTGTATTACCTGTGGAAAGCAAGTACCTCATAAAGATTTTCATTCGTACTGCATTCCTTGCTTTGGCCCAGACCACGACGTCCCTCACTGTCGGTTTTGTGCATTATTCAACCCCTGGACTGTTCGTCGTCTGTTTCTTTTTGCAGCAAATTATTTTGGTAGTCGGTTTAACTATCCAGAAATGGCTTCGGTAAGCCATCCGACTACCGACATTCTGAAAAAACGTAAAGATAAAGACAGAGACAGACCACATAGGTCCAAAGCTGCCGATGATGCTTCCGTTATGCTAGCCACCAGTTCGCCGGTACTCAGTGAGGCGTTTTCGCAACCCCTGATACCCGCTACTTCAGATTTGCAGGCCTCTACTGAGACCCTTTCGGAATGCAGTATGCCACGAGATGATGCTTCGACTATGGAACCTGCGGATGTTTCTACCTTGGATGGGTCTGGAGCCGCTGTGCAGGCACCAGCTTCTGAGGGTGTATTCAGGCTTACAGACTTGCAGTTCAAACCGACGCCATCTTCTTCTTCAAGGCCTAAAACTCGACCCACGCTAAGAAAAGCGATGTCCAAACAGCATGGTCAGGCCCATATGCCTAAAAAATAAATAAGAATGGCTGAAGACCTTATTACTTTAATTAGGGAAAGCCAGCCTTCACCCTCTAAGAGACCTAGAACTGATTTTCCTTCTGATTCTTCTGATCAGGATTCTGAAATTTGTTTCTTCTGATTACCAGGATTTGTCCTTATCTATCTATGAGGAATCTGATGCAGAGGATTCCATTCCCTCTGCTTCCCCTCCAGAAGATTTTTCTTTTGGTGAAACCTTGCACACTCTTAGGGTGCATTTCCGCTGGGAAAGCCAGGATTACTCTGACTCCAAAAATAGGCTTAGGGAATTCTTACTCCTCCCTCAACACAGGCTTTTAGCTATCCCTCCTGTCCTGGACAATGTAGATGATGCCTTCTTGGAATCTAGCCTGGCCCCAGACACTTTACCTCCAGCTACCAGTAAGCCTGACAGGTATTACAGAGTACCTGACTCTCACAATTTCTTCTTCAAGAATCCTGCTGCGGACCCAGAGACCATTTTCCAAGGACCTAAAGGCATTAAGGCTACTACTGCCAAAAACCCTACCCCCTCTGATATAGATTCCAGGGCCTTGGACAGATGGGGTAAAAAGGTATACACTTCTGCTACTTTGGCCATTAGGGCCTTAAACTGCCATTTTCATATGTTAAAGTATCAGCAGCATATTATGGGACTACTTGTCTTAAACGGAAAATGATGTTGCTTCCTGACTGTGCTGAAAATAAAGAATTACAGGATTGTAATGCATTCTGCTGAACAAGTTGGTAAACATACCTTGCAATGTGTTTTTTTACTCTTTAGAAGCATCTTGCAGGGCTGCGTCACTGGGTCTATACTTAGAAGGCATGCTTGGCTTCAGGAGCAAAATTTGTCGGATCATGTTAGAGCTAAATTACTGGATGCTCCCCTAAACCAAGACCGCCTGTTTGGCAACAAAGCAGTAGTAGTACTTAAAAAGATGGAGGAAAAAGCTAAATCTATGCAAACTGTTAAAGATTCCCTGCAAGTACAGCCTCCTAGATTTAGCAGGCATTGGCCTTCTAAGAATTGGTCCTTTCCTATCTCTTCCAGGTTTTCTCAGTCCAAACCCAGGAACAGCAGAACACCTAGGCTACAGTCTCAAGGTACTCACAGGCCTAGGCAGTGGGGGGCTCCCACTTCTAAAGCTGGAAGTAGTAAGACACCCTCCATGGAAAAATGTCACAGTGACTTAACCTTAAACTTTCCAAGCCCTGCCTGCTCCCTTAGGGGGAAGATTGCCTTGCATGCCGAAAACTGGGAACTCGTTACCCAGGACAAATGGGTTTTAAATATAGTTTTCCAAGGATACATATTCCACTTCCACACTTTACCAATGCCAAACGGTTGGCCAGACCTACCCCAAATCAGTGGGCAGAGGCTCAACAGTAGGTTCTCTCTCTTCTACGTATTAGGGCTATTCAACTTTTCCCAGCAGAAGAAAGGGGACAAGGTTTTTACTCAAGACTTTTCCTGGTACCCAGAAAAGATGGCTCCTGGCGTCCTATCCTGGACATTTCTATTCTAAACACCGTTTTGGTAATCCCAAAATTCAAAATGCTAACACTTCAATAGCTGCTTCTTATGCTAGGCAAAGATGCCTGGTTGGCAACCTTAGACTTAAAAGGAAGCTTACCTGCATATTCCAATAAGGGAATCTTGCAGGAAATACCTACACTTCAGAGCAGACTCCATGCACTATCAGTTCTCTGCACTTCCCTTTGGCTTATCTACTGCGCCCAGGGTATTCACAGTGTCTAGCTCCAGTCATTGCATTTAGCAGGCAAAGAAATATTCAAATATACCCATACCTGGACAATTGTCTAATTCAGGTAGAAAGCCAGGACATGCTACTAAAACATCTGGCATTTGTAAAGAAACACCAGTAAACAAGCGAAATGACACTATAAGAGCCGACAACTAAAATTAACAAAAAGTATTTAATAAAAGTTAGCGCTTTCAGCGAAGGTAATACTCCGCCTTCTTCAGACAAACAAGAGTAATTAATCCCGAAAACACTTATAAATGTTTAGTAGCAATCAAATAACCAATCGAATAAATATGCATTTGAGCTACAGTTTTCCATGGCAACCTTAGAGACGTGTCAGTTAAACAACACGGAAACTGACAGTCTAATTAAAACTTATGACAATACATTCCTACTAGCAAAACCACTAGACATACAGACTAATAAAAATAATGTATATAAATCACTACTAAATTAGTTAAATATATAAAGAAGGAAATAATGAAGAATGTTGAAATTAGAATAAAATATGAAGTACATTAAGTAATGCATCATGTAAAAAATTACAAATTCACAAACTAGCGAGAAGAGCTTCAACACATCAATTATATTACATTAGTGAAAAATTACTACTATGATGTTAATAATTACCATAAATATGAATAAATCTAATAGATGCTTGTCATCTATTTGAACAGGGGCACCTCGAAACACATTTGATAGTTAAACTAACGTTAATATCAATAAAAATGAATAAGTATAATAAATGCTTGTCATCTTTTTAAAGAAAGCCACCTCAACACACATTTGATAGATAAACTATCATTAATACCCAGAAAAATGTGTGTCCTAGTTCTTATCTGCCACATGAGTTCATCTATCTCCAATTGTAACTGCCAAGCTCCACCATTTGTAAAGAAACTTCTAACCTTACTGGGGTACACCATAAACGAAAAGAAATTGCATCTAGTTACCTTGCCAACAAGTTGTACACCTGGGAGCAAGCTTGAACACAACTTCCCAGATGGCTTACCTCACCCCAGAGAAGCAAGTTTATTTGACAGCCTACTTCAAACTACTGTCCACAAAGACCCAGCTCTACAAGGAAAATCCTGCAAGCCCTGGGGTTCATGGCCTCTTGCATTCTACTAATTCCATATGCAAGACTGCATATGAGGAAACTACAATGGTATCTGAAAAGTCAACATTCTCAGGACCCTGGAATCAATGATTCCTATCATTCCTTGCATAAAGACAGAGTTCCTTTGGTGGGCAGAGGCCTGCTACCACAGCAAGGGGCTCCCATTCACGCTACCCCCTGCTGCCCAAACCCTAACAATAGACTCATCAGACTATGCATGGGGGGCTCACTTGGCAGGACAGTGCATTCAAGGCAAATGGAACCTGAGTCAGATGCACCTGCATATCAGCCAAAAAGAAATGTTAGCTGTACAAAATTCCCCGACAGCCTTCAAGGACCATATTCTTCCAGGGCAATTATTGGTAAAGACATACAACACCACTGTTATGTGGTACATAAACAAGCAGGGGGGAAACCACTCGTACCCTCTCTACAGACTAGCCATGGCTCTGTGGAACACAGCCTTAAGCTACCAAGTGCACCTACAAGCTCAATTCCTGCCAGGCAAGCTAAATTCACTGGCAGATGACCTATGCAGAAATCTCATGGACCCACACGAGTGGAAACTGGAACCAAAGATATTCAACCTTTTGAGAAACAAATGGGGGAATCCAGAGATGGACCTGTTTGCCTCCCCTCAGAACTACCAATTGGACAAATTCTGCACAAGGACTTCCCACAGTCAAGCTTGGAAAGTGGATGCCCTGTTCTTCACCTGGGAAAGCCTCTCAGTTTTTGCCTTTCCCCCTCTGTGTCTCCTCTCGAAAGTTCTGCTAAAGATCAAACAGGACAAACCAAGGACAATACTGATTGCACCAGACTGGCCACTCTAACACTGGTACTCCTCTTGCACAGTATGTCGCTGCTGGAACAATGGCACCTGCCTCAGACCCTTCCTTGCTGTCCCAGCAGGAGGGCCAGATTCTGCACCCTCATTTTCAAACCCTGAACCTTGCAGCCTGGCTAATTCCGTGAGCTCTCCAATAACATTCCTCAGTAAGCCGTTGCTAGATGTCATTCTGGAGGCAAGGTGACCTAGTACTCGAAAATCCTATGCTGAAAAGTGGAAAAGATACTGTTCCTGGAGCCAGACTCAGGGGATGGGCACAACCGTGCCCAGCTTACCACATTCTTCAGTACTTAACAGAGATGCTCCACTAGGGCCTTTCCTTCTCGTCAAAATTCATGCCTCTGCCATTTCAACTCATTATAATACTGAACCCACCCCTCTTCTCCCATCCCCTGCTAAAGCAATTCCTCAGAGGGGCGAAAAATTTAAGACCACCCAGGAGAGCCCCTACTCCAGCCTGGGACCTTAACTTTGCATTGGAAAAGCTCACTCTACCTCCTTTTGAGCCAGCTGCAACTGCAGAATTGAAATTCCTTTCTTGGAAAACAGCCTTTCTTCTAGCCATCACTTCAGCAAGAAGAGTGTCTGAATTACAGGCCCTCATGGCAGTGGAGCCATTCATCATCTTCCATGCAGACAGGGTGCCCCTCAGGACCAAGGCTTCCTTTATACCCAAGGTGGTGACTAGTGTGGCCTTTAATCAGTCCATTTATTTGCCTACATTTTTTCCCAAATCCACAAAACAAAGAACGAATACTGCACTCTTTGGACATGCACAGGCAACTTAGATTTTTTTTTTGAACTGGACTAAGCCTCTCAGAAAATCTGAACAGCTGCTAGTTGGCTTTACTGCAGGGGCAGAGGGGAAGGCCATTTCAAAGCAAACCATTTCTAAGTGTATAGCCCATTGCATTCATTTCTGCTATAAGCACCATGGAAAACCTTCCCCACAGGGGATAAGATCACATTCCACCAGGGCTGCATCTACCTCTACCTCTACAGCCTTTCTCAGAGGTGTCCCTACCAGGGACAATCCTAGAAGCTGCTACATGGAGCTCTGTACATACCTTCACCAAGCATTACCACATGCCTATTTTCTCTAAATCCAGAGCTGGTTTTGCCACTGCAGTTTTGCAGGGCTTAATAGCTGGTCCTAATGCTCTCCGATTTCCTCCTCCCTTCCATAACTTTGTGAATCAACCCAAATGTAAAGACTGCAACAGTGAAACACGTAGAACATAGTACAGTTGTGTACACTTACCAAAAATGTAGATGTTCGAGTGTATTCACTGTTGCAGTCCTGGTTACCCTCCCCCCAGCCCCCTGACTTCTCTTGGCTATATTTTTCTTCTTTAGTGTACTTCAGCTTTCTGGTGCATTTGCTTTTTGTTGGAGGTGTATCCTAACATATCCATTATGGGGGCACCTGACATCTGGGGCAAGAAAAGCTGATGTAATGGCGTCGGCTGCATGTTTTTATACCCCTGACGACCTGATGTCACAGAAGAAGAGACCTCATCTGACGCAGGAATCCAAGACTTTGATATTCAGGCCGGCTGAGAGCTACCTGCAGGCAGATAACCCAAATGAAATGACTGCAACAGTGAATACACTCGAACATCTACATTTTTGGTATGTGTACACATCTGTACTTTTCCTTTCTAGTCAGTTTTGCAACAATTTGCAAATATCCTGACTTTTTACCAACTCCTACCGATAGCCCCAGCAAACTTCTAGTTAGTTTCTGTGAAGTCCAGTTAAGTTTGGGAACATTTAGGTCACCAGATACAATGTCACAATAACGGATCTTGAGATTAATCATGGTAGTTATAAATGAATCCACCTCATCTTTGCATTGATTTGGTGATGTGTAAAATTCTGCAATACACCATTCTAGTTTATTACTACACACTTTTACACCATTCTAGTTTATTGCTACACACGTTTACACCAGTCATCACTGTTAGATGTTTTGATTTAATAGAACATGTTATTTATATAAACTGAATCTCCCCCTACATTCTTTTCTTTTCAGTAGTTATGATACTGTCTGAAACCTCTTAAAGCAATAAGTTTTGCATCTGAAAACTAAGTTTCACTAATTATTAAAAGCATAATAATTGTCTCTCATTTCTTTGATTTCTAAGGCAGATGTCTTATTTAGACTTCCTGCATTAGTCATGAAACACTTAAATCTTCCATTTTCCTTTTTACTCCTAGGTTATTAATGGTTCTCATAAAAAATGTGACCACCTTCACTAGTTTAATAAATAGAAATTTGTTACCTTAATGGCTAAAATATGATTTATCACTTGTAAAATAAAAATCTTTAATTACAGTTTCATCCCATATAGTAATTTTATCAATAGATGGTTTTGTGCACAGTTGGCTAATAATGTTTAAACTGTCTTGCTACATTTATCAGTCTATCCCCGTTATGATGAGTAGGGTGCACTTGCAAAAAGTGACATCAAATCACAATTCCTTGCTCATCTTAACACTTCCAACAACCTAATTTTCAAAAATGCCCATACTTGGTCCAACCTACAGCAATATCACATCACCTATTATTATGATGATATTGCATCTTTTTTCCCTTATACATTTCTGTACTGCAATCCTGATGTCACCAATTGTAGCACCCTTAAGTGAAATAACTGTAATGATTTCTGTCTTGATTCTGTGCAGGAGCTTTTTAACCCCTTTTAGCTTGCAGTCACCTATTACTCTGAATTGTTTTTCTACCTGTAATGTGTCTTTTGTTGTATTATGTTCCCTTTGGTCCATACACATCAAGTTGGTGGACAGATTTGCATTATTAGGCTGTAGAATAGGAAAGGAGTATTAACTGTTACAGGACACACCCCTCCCCTTGGGGCCTGCCTTTATTTCTCCCTGTATAGGTCCGTACTCTACACTTCTGTTTCACCTAGTCACCTAGCTCAACATTAGCAAAGATGCTTTTTTTTTTTTTTTCGTACTTTTTTCTGAGATTTTGCATAATCTGGTACCAGTAGCTAACATGTCATCTTCTGCTAGTACTAAAACAAGTTGTTTACCCAGTTCAGTGATATTATCATTGTTGGCTGTGAAGATTTAATTTCCACTAGAATATCCAATTGTATTTTTTCTAAGGATCTGCCTGTATTTAACTCCCCTGTTAAATATTTCCTTAATGTCAGGGGAAGTTGCTTTATGTTGCTAGTTACTTGTATATTCCCATGTTTTGGGGTAGTTAGTATCTGGTAGGGACCCATCTGTATGAATCCCAGTTTGTCAGTTATTTGTCATAAAAATAAACATCAGTTTGTATCTCCTTATTTTTTAATTCTCACTATGGGGAAAAACTGGATGTTGAGTTTGATAATTTCCACTTGTACACCAAATTCATAGGATGAAAATGTATTTTAGTACCATCCTTGCATTTTGGGTGAGAACATTATTTTTGTTCCTGCCATTATTGCTTTCACTGTACATCATATATACCTTATGAAAAATTAGATACCCTCGATCTTACACATTAGTCAAGTAGAATTTATCCATTTCATCCATATTTGATGTTGCAAATAATAGTATTTCCTTACATCCTTGTTTCCTCCTGCTGAGCATGTTCAGTGTGCAAAAGCACATCTTTGTGTTGCCACAACAGCTGCTCAGAGCTCACAGCCACTCCCTAGAGCAGGTAACTTGTATACATGCCCCCACCCCTTTAAAGGAACACTATAAATAAATATGTGATGACAAAGAGAAAAGAAATTTTAAGTATTAAATCAATTTAAAAATAAGTGCATTATTCATTTACCTGTTGTTCTTTACAACTCTGAGTCTACATAGACATCATCTTTGCCAGGGTTGTCCTTTCCTTAAACGCAAGCAGTTGAACCTTATGGTCACTCACTTGTGCAGGTAATTCATATTCATCCTCCCCCTCCCGAGCATATATGACCTTTCTAGGGAGAGTGGTGTCTTTGTTATGCCAATGCATGCCTGCATGCATTCAGCTGTTATCAGCCAAATCTCCTATATTGACACCAGTGTGAGCTTTTTTCTTTTTACTGAATATCTCCTTCTTGCAGCTTCTGGTAGCAGATCAAGAGCTGGCAGAGGAAAGATGAAGAGTTATTACAGAGCCAAGACTATAGAGGGGGATCTGAGCGAGACTGTTGCATAACTGCCAGTAAATGCCCTGCCAACTTAGGTGTTAGAATTAAAGTGTCTTATGCAGGAAAGGAGTTGGCCTGTTCCTAGTGTAGGTTAGATCTACTTTGGGGAGCATGGTTGGGTGCCAAAGAGAGTGGCATGCATACTAATAATGTGTTAGTCTTTCACACTTCCCTTAGGTAATGTATTTAACTCCAAGATTTCTGCAGTTTGGCCCATTTGCTCCCTATAGGGCAAGAGATGCTCACTAGAAACTTTTTTCCAAGCAGCCATTTGGGTTTTCATAACTGAACCTTAAGGCAGCAGTCAACTTTGGCAGCTGATGGATTTGGTCCACAGTACTGGCGTGTACGTTACCACCCAAGCCTAACTTTGGCTAGAGTGCATCCCTTGGTGTGCACACCCTTATTACACCCCCATCAGTGTTGGTGTGCTCCCATTACACTCCGGTTCTGATGAGTAGCACTAAAGCATTAATTAAAAAAAAAAAGAAAATCTCACTGCTGAAGATGGTCCTACCACAAGAAGGTTTCCAGAAGAAAAAATATAGGCCAACTATCCCAGTCTAAAATAAAAAGACTGGTTTATTCAACAGCTACAGGTTAGCACTTTCGTGGGGCTACGCCTTCTTCAGACCATAAAACACAATAAAAATCAATCATTTAGTAATATAGCAAACCAATAAAAACACAGCAAAAATAGGTACTCAAGATGCAACCAATGAAAAAGTAAGACTACTTATGAATCACCGCCTCCCCTTCAAGACAAACTTGAGGGAAGGGTATTATTCAAACTAGGCATTCTATACGTTTGAAGAACAATAATCCATTTGAGCTCCATTTTCTCAATGAAAATATTAGTCTCCACCTCTCATATCAGGTGAGAGCCAGTTGTAAAACCCTAAAACTAAACCTATTGTGCCCTGGACAGGAAACGGCGTGTGAAGTTAATGCTTTAGTCAGAACGAGATTATGTATGCTATTAACATGCTTTAAAATCCAGTGATCTCTGAATTGCTTTGTGGTTTTACGAACATAAAAACAAGGACGTGTATGGCAAGTAGCTAAACTAAATTTGTGCTCCTACATGTAGCGAAAAACCTAGGGGAAAAAAACGCATCCAGAAACAGGATGATTAAAAGACAAGTCCGAAGCAATAAAACTACATGCTTTACAGCTCCAGCAAGGGGAAAGTGCCCTTTCTGCATGCTACACTGTCAGTGGATATAGCTTGAGAAGGCCCATAGCACAGTATCCTTTTCAAAGATATGTGTGTCTTTCGGCTTTTCCCGGTTAGGGGTCACCACAGCGGAACTCCGGTCTGCTAATGTTTGGTAGTTGATTTTTATGTGCCGAGTTACCAGCCCTGACGCACACCCTTCAACGAAGGTACGCCCATTCACGCACATCTCCACGCAGAAGATGCTGTAACTGAGAATCGAACCGGACAGCGTCTTACTATAAGGCGACAACGCTACCGCAGCACCACCACCGTGGATATCCTTTTCAAAGATATATTATTTCTAAACATAAAACATGGTTCTGCATCAACGAGGTTCTTGATCTTGTCAGCCAACAAAATTGGCCAGTTCTTCCTCAGTGTCACAAAAATATTTTATATTACTAGAATAAGTAAACAAAAACCTAGGATGACCACCCAAAATCCCCCGTGCATTCAGCACTTTATTCCTGGCATTCATGGAGAAGTAGGTGTGGTCCTTTATGGCCTCTACAATTACTAACCTCAGCAAGACAAACATTCCCTGCCCTCTCAGAATAACCATTGTTCATAAAATCAGTACAGAATGAAGTCATATCCTCATTAAAGAACTGGTCATCAGTAGATAACCTAGAAATTCTCAATGACTGGCCTTTAAGTGTATTAGGAAAAATATGGGAGGGATGCATACTAGACCTATGGTAGCATCCCATTCTTCCAACAAAACTTCCTGTAAATCATAGTCAAAACATTTGTTGTTCTTTGATATAGTCACGTCCAAAAAATCAATAGAAGTCATGGAATAATTCACTGAAAATGTTAAAAAAAAATATGATGTGGACTCCAAACAGGAAATAAAACACATCAAATCATGCACCTCGCCATCCCAAAAGAGAAATACATCATCCAGAAATGCATTTCCTAGGTTTTTGTTTACATATTTTAGTAATATAAAATATTTTTGTGACATTGTGAGGAAGAATTGGCCTGTTTTGCTGGCTGACAAGATCGAGAACCTAGTTGATGCAGAACCATGTTTTATGTTTAGAAATAATATATCTTTGAAAAGGATGCTGTGCTATGGGCCTTCTTGAGCTATATCCACTGACAGTGTAGCATGCAAAAAGGGCACTTTCCCTTGCTGGAGATGTAAAGCTTGTAATTTTATTGCTTTGGACATGTCTTTTAATCATCCCATTTCTGGTTGGGTTTTTTTTCCCCTAGGTTTTTTGCTACATGTAGGAGCACAAATTTAGTTTAATTAGCTACTTGCCGTACATGTCCTTGATTTTTTTGTTGGTAAGACCACAAGGCAATTCAGATACAGGATTTTAGAGCATGTTAATAGTGTACATAATGTAGTTCTGACCAATCCATTAGCTGCACATGCTGTTTCCTATCCAGACCACAACAGGTTTACTTTTAGGGTTTTACAACTGCTCTCACCTAATATTAGAGGTGGAGACTTTAATAATTTAATTGAGAAAAATGGCATTCAAATGGATTATTGCTCTTCAAGCGTATAGAATGCCTGGTTTAAATAATACCCTTCCCCTCAAGCCTGTCTTGAAGGGGAGGCAGTGATTCATAAGTGGTCTTTTTAATTGGTTGCATCTTGAGTATCTATTTTTGCTGTGATTTTATTGGTTTACTTTATTAAATAATGATTGATTTTTATTTTGTTTTATGGTCTGAAGAAGCGGTAGCCCCGTGAAAGCGCTAACTTGTACCTGTTGAATAAACCAGTCTTTTTATTTTATGCTGTGGTGGTTGACCTGCATTTTTTCTTCTGGGTAGCACTAAAGCAGAAGGCTTGTGTGTCTTCCTACCCTGTGGATAATAAATCTAGTGTTTAGATCTCATTCCCAATCTTCATTGGCTGTTTTAGTGCACAGATCGTCTGGCTCACAGTCAGTACTTCATCCTTGTGCCCCACAGATCCATCTGAAAAGATTATTTTCTCAGTGCAGTGCAACCTTATCTTAATATGTTGTGAGCACTTTGGCAAAGAGGAGATATCCCTGACTGAATACCAAATGCCCTAGGTTTAGTTAGCGGTCCTTGCTATGGAGGAGCTGGACAGGGGAGGAGGAAGAGTGATGTAGTGACTTTTGTCAGACTGAACAGGAGGGTGTGTAATCTGAGTGCACACTCCATTCTAGAATTCCAAGTGTGAACTAGAGAGTGAATGGGGAATTGTTTAGGGGAGGTAAGGAATAATGCATGTTTGCATCAAACACCCATTTGACATGCTATCACAAAGACATTGTTAAATTACAACTGCATGAGCATCTGTAGGCATGTGTAGGGGGCTGTCAGGTTCAAACAGCAAACCACAGTCCATTCAGATGGTGGCATCACTCTGGTGCTTAATCATTGCTTTAGAGGGATCAAACAGACATAAAAGGCTGTCAACCCTGGGTGAGCAGATGGCCATTTGGTTGTCTGAAAGGCAGAGACCTGATGTGCAAGTGGGATCTGGAGAATAACTTAGTGTGAATGTGGCAGTTTCACATAAGTGTCTATTTAACACTGATACCGTCAGTCCACCCTTTTTCTCTACACTGCATATGAAAATGTTGCAGAAGTTAAATATCAGAAATTTAACTAAAACACAGACCTCACTCACTCTCACATTCACTCCCCCCACTTCACTATCAGAAGAGGAAGGTTGTTGAATGGGCCCAACTAGATTACCTTCAGAAATTACAAATGCATATTTATAGTTCGAGGGAATGTCTCCAGAAAACTTTAGTTTTCAAAGATTGTAGACTTGGAAGTTATTACAATGGGCAAAAAATAAAGTATAAATTAAGGAAACACAGTAACAAATGGATCAGCCCATCCATGGTCCAATTATTTCACAACATAACAGTTTTAGGAAGCATCAGATTCCAGGCTTCTAGCTTCCGTTCCGATAAGCTGTATAAAGCCTAGATGACCGTCTATACTTGTATTAGAATCCTGTAATAGGTACAGCTGTTAAAGGTATAAAACCCATGTAGAGTAAGAAGAAATTTGTTTGGACATTATTCCCTGTCAAATGAAATCAGGAGTTTGTGAACAGCTGGGGTAGACCCTTTTTTATCATGTGATGAATAATTTGTAGTAAGTGTTTGTTACATTAATGCCACATTTCATGATTAAAGCTTGCGAATTGTGCCCCCCACCAAAAAAAAAATCAGGGCGCCAATTACACCATTTGAAAATCAGTCCCTGCTCCTTGTGTTTGTAAGGTAAACACCTTAACCATTATGCCAACCTCCCAATGCTTTTATGTAGTAAAGTGTTATGGTTTGTCTTGTACTTCAAGAAGGGCACCAGCACTTGCTGTGGTAGTCTAATGTGCATGGATGAAGAATGAAGTTACTTACCTAACATAACAACAGATGTGTAAGACCAGACTAGGTCCAGGTTCCTCTACCTCAGGGACCAAGGCTTGTAGGATTTAGAAAGCTCAAAACCTAAAACTCTTCCAGGTTACCGGTCTCCTCTTTTGCTTGAGACTAAGGGGAAAAGTTTTATTTTAATTCCAGGGCCTTCAGAATAACAAACCCAGTAATGTTCAGTCTTCTGAATAAGTTTATCTGAGTCAAAAAGTTCACAATGTTAAAATCACAAATTATTTTTCTTGTTATGAGCGGATATTCTTGGACGACTACAGGAAGATGTGTACCACTTAAGGTGAAGACATAGGGGACTGACAGAGGAATTCAAGTGGGGATGATGCATCATAATAAATGACAGCATGTCTATTCACTGGAAGATACCATGGCTGTTTAAATGAAAAACCTGTTGTACGTAATTTAATTTGTGTTTCACTAAGGAAGGTTGTCTTCTAGAATGGATAACTGGACCAGTTTTACTGTAAAAGAAGCTGTGTTTGCCTAAACCTAGCCCAAAGAAATAAAATGGTGCTATGAAAGTGAGTCTTACTGGTGTTAAACCTAAAACATCAAGCACAAGATTTTTAGATTTGAAGCACCACTAAACCCCATGTTCATGTGGGTCATCAGGCAAGGTAAGGTAGTGAATCTATCTGAGGAAGTTAACACTGCTGTGCCAGACATCTGGATATCAGGTTTACAAGTAGCACAGGTATGGCACAGATAATATTCGACTTGGTTGAACAGCAGTTTATGGAAAATGCAACAGTAGATTGTTACAAAGGGGTGATAATTCATTATTAAGGAAAGACATGGCAGTGTTTTAAACAGCTGAAGTAATAAACTGTCAGAAATTACTCAAATGATCCTAGTTAGAGCAATCTGTAATCAAAGTAATGGTCCAATAAAAATGACAAGTAATATTAGTAAGATTTTCTGTGCTTGCAGATGGAAAGTAACTTGGGTAACGTGTCTGGAGTTTGAGACAGCTTTGCTTTTCATTGAGTAGATTCAACTTTTATGTAGGAAAGACAATG
>NC_056725.1:1768502911-1768546922 GCF_019279795.1 Protopterus annectens
CGACGAGTGGTCTCTCAAACAACAAGTGGCGGAAAAGATTATGGGGCCAGCCTTGCTGCGACCTATTTGCATCTCTGATGAATGCCAAATGCAGCAGCTACTTTGCCCTTTATCCACCACCGGGGAACAAACCGAGGGACGCGCTCGTACACGATTGGCCCCCGGGCCTCCTATATGCCTTTCTGCCAATACCCCTAATTTCCAAATTTATACAGAAAGCCAAAAGTCTGGGAAGGACTGTGATCTTGATAGCCCCGTCATGGCCTCGACAGATTTGGTTCCCCTTCCTGCGATCCTGGACCCAGTGCTGGATCTTCTGACTCACTCCCGGGAGTTCTTCATCCCTCCCTCACCTCCCTAAAACTGACAGCTTGGCTGCTCCAATTCCCACATTAGCCAGGTCTCAAAATTTGTCTTCTGTGGTCCAGCATATTATAGCTTCCTCTCATAAACTATCTACCAGGAAGCTGTACAAAAACAAATGGAAACTATTTGTTCACTGGGCTTCTCAACATGACATTGACCCTTGTAGCACCTGTCCATATCATCTTAGACTTATTGTCTGTCTTGTTCCATGATGGCTCAGCAGCTGCTACAATTCGAGTTCACTTGGCTGCTATTTCCAACTTCCATGTAGGGTTTAACGGGTCTAACATCATGTCACATAGACTATGTAAAGCATTCTTAAAAGGAACCCACCATCTCAGACCACCTATCAGGCATCCTGTCTCTCCCTGGAATTTGAATCTAGTTTTATCCCAATTGATGCTCGCCCCATTCGAACCTACTTCATCTTGTCATTTAAAGTTTTTTTGTCTTGGAAAACTATATTCGTGGTAGCCATTACATCTGCATGTAGGGTCTCCGAACTTCAAGCCTTGTCCACCAAACCCCCATATTTGATTTTTCACCCGGATAGGGTCTCCCTCAGGACTAACCCTACCTTTCTTCCCAAGGTCTGTTCAGAAACTAACTTAAATCAGTTCATTGAGCTCCCAACCTTCTTCAGACACCATTCCAACAGATTGGAATATATGTTACACAAGCTTGATGTACGCAGACAACTGAGGTTCTATCTAGATAGAACGAAAGATTTCAGACAATCGGATCAACTTTTTCTCTCTTATGCAGAAAATAAGAAAGGTCTTGCAGTATCAAAAATCGCATTGTCTAAGTGGTTCTTTGAATCAAATCCATTTGTCAGCCATTAGAATCTAACGTCAAAGCCCACTCGACACTAGCTGTTTCTACGTCATTAGTTCATGCAGCTCATTTACCTGTAGATACCATCTGTGCAGCTGCCACGTGGTCAAAACCTCACACGTTTGTCACTCATTACAAAGTGGATAGGGCCTCCAGGGACAGGGCTACCTTTGGTTCCACTGTGCTCAGGAATGTTCTCCCGTGAGCCACCCAGGATTAGGGTGCTTGGGACGCTGACCATGTGTAAGAACAAAACGGTGAGATAGAACAACTTCACATGTGTTTACCATAACGTTCCATGTGAGTTCATCTCGCCGTTTTGTTCTTACATTCCCGCCCACCTTCCCCCTCCAGATGAATGGGATGGTTGCCTTGGTAGATTGGTCAAGTTGTCAGTTTGTATTGCATATTCTATGTTTCCTGTCTGCAATCTTTTAGCTGCCTTCATAGGTAGACACTATAGTTTCACTTATTCCTGTAGGCTGTCTTGGTTGCAGCATACTAGATCTGGGGATTCACAGTAGAGCATCATGGGATATACACTAGGTCTCGAGCTTCTCAGAGTTTGAGCTTGAAACCGGCTGATTCGGAGCGGAGGGATAGACTCCGACCCACGTGTAAGAACAAAAAGGCGAGATGAACAACTCACATGGAACGTTATGGTAAGGACATACCTTCTTTTTTTCCATAATAAGTGTACAGGCTGTTCTTAAAAATATCTAAAAACTAGTGCTTGCTTTAACGTAATTTGGTAATCTACTCCATGTGTCAGCTGCTGTCTCAGAGAACCAATTAGTATACTTCTCATTCCTATAGAATGTTCTACGTAGGTTGTCTGATTTTCTACTACTTTTTTGATAATTCTAAACATTCCCAGAGAAAGTTGTCTCTAAATGCCCTATACACCTGGATAAGGTCTCTTAAGTATCTGTATGAGACACTGTAGAAGTTCAGGTATTTTAGTTTTTCATAATAACTTAAATTTTCACATTCATGGATGCCCTTGATATATTTCTGTTGTACTCTTTCCTAGTTACTCATGCTTGTTTTTGTATAAAATTTCCACATTGCTCTGTCATAATCAAGTTTGGGTCTAATGTAACTTAACAGTGACTTCATCATTTCTGGTTCCCTAGATTCTCTAAATGTTTTATACAACCTGTAGTTTGTCATTAACCAATTGTTTGTTGGATCCAGTTTGAATTTTTCTAATCGTATCTCTATATCCAGGTCCTTAAATGAATCTACAGATCTGAAGTAGTTACTTCATTTGTTCTGCAACCTGTGTGTGGGTATCGTATCCGATCTCGGATCCGAGCCGGCAGCTTTACAAGCTAAAAGATCCGAGCTCCTAGCCCTTCTCCTTACCCATAATCCCCTGCTACGTACTCCCTTTCCCCAAATCTCGTTTGCCGCGGCTGAGAGAAGCTTCAAGTGAAGAACTTTCTGGTTCATCAAACCTTAAGTCAGATTCAGATATTTTTTGTTGTGTGTGTTTATTAGCGCCCTAGTCATCGTATATTATTGTTAGTTTAAATTTTTTTGTGGTAATTTTTGCCTTAATTTTTATTTCCCTCCTTCTTAGTGTGTGAGTGTTGTGTATTATGGCTGAAGGGCCCAAAGCCATATTCTCCAAGTACACTGAGTGTGGCCATAAGCTTTCCCCAGCTGATGGCCACACTCAGTGCGTTCTTTGTCTGGGGGTAGCCCATTTGTCCACCAGCTGCCAAATTTATGCAGCATTTAACCCCCGGGCCACCAGGGATAAGAGGAACAAGTTAATCCTGGCGGGATTATTACCGCAGGATTCTTCTTCCTCCTCTCCCTCTAAGGCACAGGCTGCGACTGCAGCCCCTGGGCCTTTGGACCCCCTTACCCTGTCTGGGACTCAACCTCCCTCAGATTCTCATGGTCAGGGTGTGACACTTCTTCCTCCTCTATGGAGAAGAGGCATAAAGACAAAGAAAAGCACAAGAGTCACAAGAGGCGGGCTGAGACTCATCCCTCAGCCCCGCGATCTAAAGTTGTGAGTCCCTCCATGAGGGCCTCCGGATCCTCTCCCTCTCGGCTCCATTTGCCTTGTTTCTCGCCGGAGGAGTATCGGTCCCCCTCGAGGTCTTCGAGGCGGCTCTCCCGGCCCACCTCGACGACTTCTAGATAGACAAGGAGCCTGACCGACATGGATAGGATGATGCGTCAATTTTTGCAGACTCAAATGCAGATGGGGGTGCTCCTGCCTTCCCCCCCCCCCTCCGGGGGGAGAGCAGCCCCCTTCTTTGCCCTGATAGCTCCTTCTCTGACCCGGTTTGGGGTTTTGGAGTAGTCTGATCCGGGCCGTTTCGGAACCGGGGAGTTGTCTGCACCAACGGTACTGGTTACTTCGCCGACTTTACCCTCGAGCTTGTTGGATCCTGGCTCTCGGAGCCGAGCGTCGGATCCGTGGGGGTAGGTGTGTCTTTGGCTCCGTTCAGGTCGGAGCACACTTCCCTCTCTGGTCCGACCGCTTCGGCTCCAACACCGATCCCTACCTTTGAGCCGAGGGGGGCTGCTTTCGGAGCCTGATGAAAGCGGTTAGCCTTCGGCGTTTGAGGTAGTGGAGAGGGTTCTGTCAAGATCTACCAGATCCCCGGTCCAGGCGACGGATCCTCCTGCCTCCCCTATGCATTTGGGTCTATCCTCCATCATCCGGCCACTGGGACAGCCTGCGCCAACACTCCAGTTAGTTCCCTTAGAGGAACAGGACCCCGTGGGCGAGCCCTCCTCGGATAGCCCCACCGAGGAGGTCCTCGCAAACGGAAGTGCAAAAGGAGGCAGCTGGACTCCCCGGAGTCCCTCACGGAGGACACAGATTTAGATGAAGGGGAAGGTTCCCCAAGATCACCCCCTGAGGATGTCTCCTTTGGAGACATCATGGAAATGTTGCGAATTAGAGGAGGGTGGTCTGCCCAAAAACCTTCCTTGGACGAGTCTGTGTTTCTGAAGGCGTTTGATGCAGGCCCGTCTACCTCCTGGGTGTCGTCCCCCCCCCCCCCCCGGCTGACCCCCCTGGTAGACTTAATTACTACCAGGGCGTGGAGCCAATTCCAAGAAGGCCAGATAAAATTCTTAGTCCTCCCTCGGGTAGGCAGGCTGGGTCTAAGGGTTCACCAGTAGATGCCATGTTGGTGGCGGCCGCCACGAAGAAGGAACTAGCACAGGAGAGTTCCTTGGTCCATCCTCCGGATAAGGAATCTCTGACGTTGGACCGCATTGGAAAGCAGATGTTTGCTTCAGCCACCTTTTCTATAAGGGCGAGACTTAATAAAGGAATACGCTGGGGCTCCCCCGGAGTCCATGACGGCTGAGGATTACGCTGGGGCTCCCCCAGAATCCATGACGGCCGAGGATAAGAGGACTTTCTCGACTCACATGGCCACTCTGAAATCTATTTCTAACACGTCTGCGACTACCGTCCCATGTCACGGAGGGAGCAGCTAGAGCTAGCGGAGCAGGGGTCGCCTTGCGGTGTCATGCCTGGCTCCGCCTTTGCGATTTTGCGGAACCCTTCAAGGCGTCCTTCCCGAACGCGCCCTTTGACGGTTCTTTGCTCTTTGGCAAGACCGTCCGCGAGACGCTGGTCCAAAGCGAGAAGGACGGGAAGACGCTGTCTGCCGTCAGAGTCCGCTTCTCTAATCCCCAATGATCCTTCTCTAGGAATCAGAAGGGACAAAAGAAGATTTGGTTCCAGAAGTCTCAGCAGTCCAGTCCAGCTTCGGACCCCTTGTCCTTCAGAGGCAGAGGAGGACAAGGTGGATGCCGCCCCAGAGGCAGAGGGGGGGGGCCTCGTAATTTCGGGTCTAGAGAACCGTTCTCGGACAGGCCCGCGCAACAGCCCTGAGGGCTTACCCGACTGTCCCTCTTTGGAGGCAGTCAGGGGTGTCTGTCAGAGCACCTCCAAAATTGGGAGTCCGTTATGACAGATCGGTGGGTGCTCCGAATCATATCCAGAGGTTACACCATTCCCTTTCTAAGTTTTCCCCCTCCTATGAAGTGCCTCACCGATGTCCCACCCGATCAAAGGCTTCGGAGAAAGAGCCATCCAGCACGTCCCCCCAGACCAGTTCGAATTGGGCAATTACTCCAGGTTCTTTTTAGTGCCTAAAAAGACGGGGGACTTAAGACAGATTCTAGATCTTACTTCCCTGAACCTGTTCATTCCCAAAGAAATGTTCTGGATGGTCGCTCTGCAATCAATTCTCCCCCTTCTTCGGGAGAACAACTGGATGTGCTCCATAGGCCTCAAGGATGCGTACTACCATATTCTTCTGGACAGACGATCCAGGAGGTTTCTCCACTTTTGGCTGGGAGCCAGTCATTATCGGTTCAGGGTTCTTCCGTTCGGCCTCACCACAGCCCCCATGGTGTTCACCAAGGTCATGACAGTTGTTGCAGACCACCTGAGACTCCAGGGCATTCAGGTCTTTCCGTACCTGGACAACTGGCTCCTCACCGCCTCCAACAGGCATCAGCTTTGTTCTGCCAGAGACTATTCTTACTCTTGCCCAGCGTCTGGGCATTTCAATAAACTTCCAAAAATCCTTCCTTCATCATCTACAGGTTCTGGAATTCATAGGGGCCAAAATAGATACTCGCCTTTCTCAGGCCCTTTTAACATCAGACAGATTGAGCAGTTTGCCACGTAATGTTATGGCACTTCTTCAGTCCCCAGCTCCATCAGCAGAATTAGTCCTGAGAGCGCTAGGCTCTGTGGCGGCAGCAATCTGTCTTTCCCTGCACGCACGTCTGCCAAATGAGAATTTTTCAATTGACCCTTTCAAGTTCAATGGTCTCTGTTGCTACACCCCTTAGACACTCCTATTCCCTTGAGCAAGGTTTGCAGGGACTCCCTCCTCTGGTGACTTTGCTCACGGGAGCTGCGGGAAGGGAGACACTTTGTGATGCCTCAACCCAAGCCACGTTGACCACAGACGCTTCTCACCTCGGGTGGGGCATTCTATGGGCAGAACCGTCCAAGGCACGTGGACTCCCGTAGAGACCTCTCTGCATATCATTGTCCTGGAGATGAGGGCGGTGCTCCTAGCGTTGCAAGCTCTTCACGACCTTCTTCCCCTGGGGACTTTTGCAATACAAACAGACAACATGGCGGTAGTCTGGTACATAAACAGGGAGGGACCAGATATTATCCCCTTTGTCGGGAGGCCATGAGAGTTTGGGAATGGGCGATATCCACCAACCATTTTCTGATAGCAACGCTCATTCCGGTACGGTCCAACGTTCTTGCGGACAAGCTGAGTTGCTTGATCCTCACACCTTACGAGTGGTCTCTGAACCTGTCAGTAGTGAAACAGATTTTCCTCAAATGGGGTCGACTTTGCTGCAATCTTTTTGCTTCTCCGTCAAACAGGAAGTGCAGCGAGCTTTTCGCTCTAATTCCCCCACCAGGGTTCACGCTTGGCCACCCGTTCTCCTCTATGCTCACCCCCCTCTTCCTCTCATGACGAAATTCCTACAGAGAGCACGTCGGTTGGGTAGCAAGGTTATCCTCATAACCCCATTCTGGCCTCGCCAGATCTGGTTCCCTTATCTGTGGTCTCACAGTGTAGTTCCTCCTTGGTTCTTGGATCCCATCCCGGACCTGATTTTGCATCCTGCGGGATTGCAACCCCCAAACCTGGAAAACCTCAAGCTCGCGGCTTGGTTGATCCAGTTCCACTGATGGCAAGGACTCCCGGCATCTCCTCACCAGTGAAAGCCATTCTGGTAGCAGTGCACAAACCTACTACCAGAATTTACAGTAGTAAGTGGAAGTGTTTTTCCATCTGGGCTACAGACAAGGGTTTGGATCCTTTTACCGTCCCTATCCCGACTGTTCTTGAATTCTTGTCGCATATATTTTTCATCAAGGAGCCAATGCATCTATAGTTAAAGTACAGTTGGCAGCCATCTCTCATTTTCACATAGATGAGCAGGGATGGTTAGCTTCTGCAAAAATATGCAAAACGTTTTTTAAAGGAATTTTTCTGTTGAAGCAGGCAGTTAAAACTGCAGTTCCACCATGGGATCTGACCTTGGTTCTGCAGGCATTAACGAGTCCGCCCTTCGAACTGGCTGCCTCGGTTCAATTAAAATTTTTATCCTAGAAAACAGCCTTTCTGATCGCTATTACGTCAGCCAGGAGGGTTTCAGAACTTCAAGCGCTTTGCATGAGACCCACTTGTCTAATTTTTCATTAGGATAGAGCGTCTCTCAGGACTAACCCCTCCTTTCTGCCCAAAGTGGCCTCTGAATCAAATATTAATCAGTCAATTAATTTACCATTGTTTTTTTCCCAACTTCCAGAACAAAGGGGAATATAAATTACACAAATTGGACTTACATAGACAACTGCGTGTTTACTTGCACAGGGCGAAGGCTACTCGCAGGTCTGATCAATTGTTTGTGTCCTTTGCCAAACCATCCTTAGGTAAGGTTATTGCCAAAGTTACTTTAGCAAACTGGATTTCGCAATGCATCATCCATGCTTATTTAGCCTTGGGGAAACCTGCTCCTTCCGGACTCCATGCCCATTCAACTCGTTCCATAGCTACTTCTGCAGCGTTTTGGTCCAGAGTTCCTCTGGATGATATATGTTCAGCAGCTACTTGGTCCTCTTCTCATACATTCATTTCTCATTATAAATTGGATATGATATCCAAGAGTAGGGCTTCCTTTGGCTCCGCTGTCCTCCGGAATATCCTTCCTTGAGGACCTCCCAGGGTTTTTTTTTAGGTAGTTGGGGACTCTGTCCCACAGGTTGCAGAACAAATGAAGTAACTACTTCAGATAAAGAAGTTATATACTCGCCATAACGTTCCATCTGAGTAGGTACTTCATTTGTCTGCAACCGACGCCCCCCCCTCTATGCCCCCTATCCAGTATCGTGCTTCCTGACTATGAATGACATTTGTTCATGCAGTTAGGCAGTAGGTTATGGTCCTCTGTCAAGATTCTTGGTTGTTAGTATAGGCAAACTCGATCTGGGGAAAGGGAGTATGTAGCAGGGGATTATGGAGTATGTAGCAGGGGATTATGGGTAAGGGTAGGGGCTAGGAGCTCGGATCTGTTGGCTAGTAAAGCTGCTGGCTCGGATCCGAGATCTGATCCGATACCCACACACAGGTTGCAGACAAATGAAGTTACCTACTCAGAATGTTATGGTGAGTACATAACTTCTTTTTTCAATCACTGTGTGCTGTATTAAATATTCAACTTTCAGTTTAGTTAAGTTCTGTTACAGACATGCGGTAACTTTAACACGAGTAATCAGCTTACCCAATTTCAAGTCCTCTCTAAACAAACTGTAGAACACCTCAGATGAAAAAAGATGCAGTCTAAACGAGTATGGGCCTAGGACAGAGCTTTGTGGGACACCCTGCCTGTAACCAATAATTTTACCTGCCCAGTTGCCGTATGATATTTGCCTTGTCCTATTTGTAAGCCATGCAGCCATCTTTCTTTATCCCGAGGGGAAAAGCCCTAGCAAACATAAGTAAAAATAATCACAATACAAAATAATTGTAAAAAAGAAAAGGTTATTAACTATTTGCATTGCATTGATAGTACGCAACCCATTTTTAGTGGAGACCCACAGGGAAAGAGCCCCAGCAAACATAAGCAAAGATAAACCTATAGGACAAAAACTATTAATAACACTGCAAATATGAAGTTCATTTTTTTTTATTTTTTCTCGTTATAATTATGAAAATTAAGGGTTGCACTGATAGTGGACTAAAATTTACTACATAGAATAAAAACAAAAAGATAAGCATTGTTCAAAGGAAGGACAATGTATAGACAATGATAGGAAGTAGGGGGAGAGAGAGTGTGGAGAATGGGAGGGGGGCTATAGTAGTAGAGCTGAGGGTTTAGGAGATTAAGCAGATGTTTCTAAAAGAAAGAAAGTTAGGAGATGCAACAGGTTATACAGTGGGAGAGTAAGACTATGTGTGGTCAGTGCAGCGGCATAATTTAAAGTTTAGTAACTGGGGTTTAAGCTCCTTTTTAAAACAGGGAAAGAAAAGGTTGGATCTAATATGGAGAGGGAGTTCATTCAAATTTAGTGAGACAGAGTGTTTGTAAAGTAGTTTGGCAATATTCCTTTTGGGTTTATAAACTGAGAGAAGATGCTGATAAGCATGCTGGGGAGGGGGGAGTAAGGAGTAACATGGGAGGCGGGGGAGTGGAGTAGGGAGTAACATGAGAGGCGAGAGCAGGGCAGGCAGAGAGGTTATTGAGTATGGAAAAGGTAGTTTGGAGTTGCAATTTTAAGAGAAGGTGCGGAAATTCCAGCCACTGAAGTTTATTTAGTGAGGCACAGTGATGTGAAGAGAGTGGTTGGTTTAGAATTAATCTGGCAATTTTGTTGTACGTTTGTTCCAGTTTCTGCATTGAGGTAGTTTGGGTATTGCTAAGGATGAGGGAAGCGTATAGAAGACTGTGAGAGAAATGCCTGTGCAAGAGTATATTTAGTGGCAGTATTGAGGAATTTTTTGTTCCTATAGCGTTTTTGGCATTTTTTTTTTTTTTTGATGGCCTGTTGTATGTGCAAGTTGGATTTTAGTTGGTCATCAATTATTACCCTAAGGAGTTTGGTGTGTGAGGCAGGGGAGATAGTGTTGGCATCTAGGGAGGAAAGAGAAAAGTTGTATTTAAGGTGAGACAGTGTCTGAGGTAGGAAGAGAAGGAGCGGAGTTTTCTCAGGGTTAAGGATTAGTTGATTTTTCAACACAGATAAAGGAAGTTTGTGTTAGTGTAGTTCAGAGGTAGTATTGGAGATAGATAAGAGAGTAGAGTCATCTGCATATTGGATTACAGATGAGAGACTGCAGAATGAATGTAGGTTATTGGTAAAAACGTTGAAAAGGAATGGTCCAAGTATGGAGCCTTGGGGTACTCCTGTATGAACAGCAAAGAAGGGTGAGATAGCTTGCTGTCATCTAACAGCTTGTTTTCTGCCATTTAGGTAGGATTAAAACCAGCCAAGAGCAGAAGGAGAGGTTTTCGGTCTGAAAGTTTAATAAGGATGGGATGAGACACAGTGTTGAAGGCTTTAGAGAGGTCAAGGAATAGACGAGAGGCAAAGAGGTTGTTGTCCCTAACTTCTGTAACCTTTTGAGTAAAGGATAGTAAGGCAGTTGAGGTACTGTGTTTAGGGTGGAAACCATGTTGCAACAGGGTGAGGAGATTTTCGTGAATAAGATAGGACAGTAGTTGAGTATGTATACATTTTTCAAAGATCTTTGCGATGAGAGAATAGCAATTTGGTCTATAGTTAGAGGGTTCAACAGAGTTGCCACCTTTGTGCAGAGGAGTGGTACAGAAGGGTTTCCATATTTATGGTACAGTAGATTCCTGAAAGGAGCGGTTGATTAAAATAGATACAGGATATGCAGTAGAGTCAGCAGCAATTTTCAGAAATTTAGGGGGGAGTTTATCAGTGGAGGAATAGCATGGTTTTAGTTGAAGCAGGGATTTGATGTATTTAGTAGAAACGGGTCATAAGGTAAAAGGCTGAGAGAGAGAGGAACTTGGAGGTTTAGGGAGAGGTGAGGGTGACACAGAATAGATGGGGATGATAGGTGAGGGTGACACAGAATAGATGGGGATGAGCAGAGTTACCAGAGGGTAGGAGTTTAGAGATGCTGTCTGTGAAGTGTTTGTTGAATAAGTCTGCAGTTTCAGAGGGAGAGTGATGGGGGGGGGGGTTAGGGATGGTAGGAGAACTAGTGTGGAGCAGGGAGTTGATAGTAATCCAGAATTTTTTTGGGTCATTTGGGTGAGAGATTTGAAATTTAGTGAAATATTGGCGTTTATCCAAAATATATTTTTTACACAATTTCTGAGTTGCTTATAACCTTGGAGAAAGGTGGGAATTTTAGAGGTTTGCCATTTTTTCCACAGAGCATCTCTTTCATGCATCAAACAAAGCATAAGTAGCTTTGGAGATCCAGGGTGCAAAATTAGATTTGGTTCTGATTTTGCGAGTTGGGGCAAGAGAGTTTAGGGCATCAAGGAAAATGTGGTTGAATTTAATAAACAGCATCACTGAGTGGGAGAGTTATTAGGAAAGGCCAGTTGATGGTAGAGTCAATAGTTAAATGTTTCAGGGGAAAAGTTAGTCCATTTCTTACAATCTCTGTAGAGATGGGGCTTGGAGTGATGAGGAGAGTACCTTAAGATGGAGATGGGAGAATGGTCACTAATGAGTCAGGGAAGGTAGAAGGGTTACAGTAGTTGTTGGGAGAGTTGGTCAAGATCCAGTCAGTTTGTGGAGCCAGTGGCATTTTTTACTGTAGTGGGTAGGGGTAGCGATCATTTGTGAGAATCCATACAGGTTTATGAAATGTTGGGGGGAGTGACCATTAAGGGAGTTCCAAGCTATATTAACATCTCCAAGAATGATGGTTTCATAGGGGATGGAGGTATTTATCCAGGAGAGTACATGTTCAAGGATAGGGATGTTTTTATCTGGCGGGATATAGGTAGAGGCAATAGCAAATTTCCTATAGTTATTGATGTGGCAGTCTAGGAGCAGTAGTTCAGCAGGGGAGAAACTAGGCAGGGTAATGTCTATAGGTGTTAGTGCAGTAAGACAGAGTACAAGATAACCACCCCACTGCCTTTTTTGGGTGTCCTGTCAGACCTGTAAATATTGTATTGAGGTGGCAGAAATTCAGAGGAATTGATATGCGGTTTTAGCCAGGTTTCCGATAAGGCCAGGATGTGAGGTTTGTGTTGGGCCAACCATGCGTGAAGTTCAAACGTTTTGTGTAGACTTTGGATGTTCATTGCAGAGAGAGAGATGTTTGAGGCTGGAGATATTTGAGATTTTTTTTTGTGGGGGGGGGCAGCAGATGAAGGTGGAGAGGTAGTGGAGAGAGGGGAGGGACTAGGAATCTGATGGATGTCACTAGAAACCAGAAGAGCAAAGACCAGATGGAAAAGGTGAGGGTGGTCAGTAAGGGGAATGGGGTACTTGAGTTTGGGCTTAGGAGAAAGAACGGGGTAGGCCGTGAATTTAAATTTAAGACATTGAAAGAGGGAGCGACAGAAAAGAGAGGGGGCAGTAGTCAGTGGAGCTTGGTTATATGTTGGAAGAGGTCTGGGAAAGGTGGGGGAAGAGGGGTAGATATGGAGCTCATTGTGGTAAGAAGTGCTTGGGTCTTGTGAGATTAGAAGTGGGAGAAATAGCAGTAAGGATAGCATTGTGTGATGGAAAAAGGAGGGGAAGATTTATAGGGAAAAATATAAAGAAATTTAAAATATAAAAAAATTGGAACTTAATTGCTATCCATAAACCTAAACATCCTGCTGGCCAACTTCTCCTCTCTTACTCACTAGGCAAAAAATGGAATTCCCTTCCTTTCACTCTTAAGAACCATACCAAACTCAGAAAACTTCAAAACCCAACTATTCAAACACCTGTCCACTAAATGGAAATGTACCTGTCTTCACCCAATCTAATCCAAGGTGATTCTCTCTCTGGTTCCCATGCTCTCTAACTCTCATAGTTCTCTTCCTATGAGCCTATCTAAGCTCTCGACAATTCCTATAGCTTCTCTCTCTAAGCTCTCGACTCCTATAGCTACTCACACAACTCAACCTTGTAAATATTGTAAATAGCATTCTAGTGTTGTGTGTATGTAAAGTGTGTCTACATTTTCTTAAAAGGGTCGTATGTAAACAGTTTCCACACACAACTGTTTTCCTCAAATGAAACTCTACGATCCCTAACTTCAATCTTAATGAATTTAACTATGCATGATATTGAATGTGTTTATTTGTAACTGTTCTACATAATGTTATCTTTAATACTAAGTATCACTTGTATCTAAATTGTATAATGCATTTTGGAGCTTTTCTCCCCGGGCCTCCACTGAAAATGGGTCAATTCGGCCCAGTGGACTTCCCTGGTAATCAAACTGAAAATAAATATGTTGGGGATGGGTGGTGGCTAGAGATGAGCAGTGTGATGGAAGGAACAGTATTGAAGGGTGGAAATAGTGAGTATGTTAGGAGATAGGTGTCCTAGGGAAAAGTGTGAGAGAGGCAAGCCGCAGAGCAGGCAGCCCAAGGTGCATGGGGAAAAGAGGAAGATTGGAGATGAGGTGGGAGGAGTGAAAGGCAGAGCGCACAAGTTATGGTGGTGGGAGAGGGCTGTGGGAGTGACCAAAAAACGAGGTGAAAGTTTAAATTTGAGAATACTTGGGGTGGGAGAAGAGCGAAGCGAGCAAAGGGGGAGTGGCGTGGACACCACAACTAATTTGAATGCAAGAGCCTAAAACCTGCACTCAGCACTTTTTACTTTTAGCAGTAGAGACAGACCAACAGTGTACAATTTTGAGGTTTTTATCAGGGTTACTTGTTCAAATGTCAGAATAAGTAAAACTTAATCTATGCCTGAAAGTTAGAAAGCCGTAAAGGTACAAGGTATAGCTGTAAAACTTAGGGTCAGAGAGACAAATGTATGAATTGGTTTACTTTAGTTACAGGGGAAAAGAGGCAAAAAATGGAGCAGAAAGAGCCCTATGACTGACCAAAATGGTTACTCGCTTTGTTACATAGCAAAGTAAAAGAGAGCTTAACAAATGTTTTTGTTTGTAACCTGCACTATTTAATTGTTGGGAGAGAAAAAGTTGTTGTTAGACAGTGGTGGCCAATGCAATCCCGTAGACGCCGTTTTGCAGGAGCTGCAGTATGCTAGTGTGGGTAAATGTACAGTTTGAACTGTGAGTCATGCCAAGTCAGCCAAAGTGGGAGAGACAGGGAATCCTAAGCACCTAGGTTTTATTGATCCGTATTTTTGTGTATGACCCTGTCAAATGCCCAAGTTAAATCTGTTTCATTGCAGCACAGTTTCTTTCATAGCTGTTTAGAACATCATGTTACAGGTGGTAATAGATCTGTTTTCAACATATGCCAGCTGATATATAGTTTCAAGTCCCAGCCTTTCCACTTCTGACAATAACTTCTCCAATGTTATCTTCTCCATTATTTTTCCACAACTTGAAAGTAGACTTAAAAGTCAGTATGACTCTGGGTTTGTCCTAATCTGCTTTTCGTTAAAGACCTGTATAAGTGCATGTCTCCAATCATGAGGAATCTCCACGTATTTATACGACCTAGTAAGTAATGGATATAATGGCACTGTAAGTTCTTGCTGAAGTGTTCTCCGGTCTTTTTTTCTAATTGTGTCCACCCTGTGCTTTGTTTTGATCTAGTTTGCATAGTTATTTTTTAATATAATCTAATATGATTGCAGTGTCTGAGGTTACTTGGATGTCAGTAGGACAACGTATCACCCTTTTAAAAAAAAAAAAAAGAGCCAAACTGTTTTGCATATAAATTTTAGAATCCATGCACAGTTGTCAATTTGCATGTGTACTACTTCCATATCGTATGTAGGTACAAAGTGTGCTCAATAGCTTTATGTAAATTTGCTTTCAATTTTTTTTTATCTTGTATCGCACACTCTATTTAATTTTTCTCCAGCTTATTTCAATTTTCTAAGTTTTAGTTCAACTTATTTTCTATTTTTTATATTTTTTGTCTGTCCTCTTAATCAAGTATCTTGTTATGGAAATGTGTCCTCTTGACATTGTGTGCCTAAATCCTGGTGTTTAAACGTTTTTTTTGCATTCAAACAATTTCTCTTTCAAAACTTTTTCCACTGACCACATCACTCCAATTGGTTTTATGTAGTGACTCTTTTGCTTCCATATAATCTGTTATTAATCTTCTGTGCATTGGTTTATGTTTCAGTTTGGCAGAATTATCTAGCAAAAAATTAACCTTAACCCATGATCACTGCAAATCAACAGTAGTAAAGCTTGACATGAAGTGACCGTAATTTCTTTAGGAACACAAACAATGTCTAGTATGTTCTGTTCTGTCCCCTGGTAGTTTTTAACAATCTGAAACAATTGTCTTGAACGTACGTTGTGAATAATTTCCTTACTAATGTTGTTGAATCAGTATTATTCCAGTTTGTTTCTGGTAAATTGAAGTCCCTAGCCACTTTTGTTCTTCCCTCTTGTGTATCATGCAAGAAATGTATGAGTTCTTCTAGGTCATCAGCACCTGACTTTGGTGGCCTCTACACACCAACTATTATTCCAGAGCTGTCTTTGTCACAGTTACATAATCTGTAGTATTAGTGTTATCATTGAACATGTAGTAATCACAGGTTTCTTAACTATCTTTAATACCTATTATAACATTTCTGTTAAGATTATCTGTTACATTAAAAACATTTATGCCTTGACAGATCTGGTTTCCAGTCATTGCTCTTTAACCATGTTTCACAAACCGTTAACAGCATCAGTCTTGTGAGAATGTAGCAAATTTTCCAGTTTATTATTAATGCTGCTAGAGCATTAACAGCCACCAGAGATGGATCAAATGTTGCTATCTGTGAAGTGTTAAATTTTCGACCTGGCAAAAATCCTGTCTTGTATTTGACAAATATTGCAAAATATCTATCTGTTCTAAAAAAGAAACTCTTTCCTGATCTGGACAAGTGCATGCCATTCTGTCTGAACACATGTACTTAAAATTAGGCTCAAATGCTCTACACATTTCCATTTTTTAAAACTGGGCATTTTTTTCATGTAGGTATTTACCCAAAACATCTTTTTATTTACAGTGACATGGCTGTCCTTTCTATGTGCGATTTGTGAAAAATACATCACAGCAAGAGGTTCTCCCGTTCGCTTCTCGGCTGGGCTTGGGAGTGCCTTCTGTGTGGAGTCTGCATGTCCTCCCTGCGGTTGGGTAGCGTTCAAAAGACATGCGTGCGTAAATGGGAGTGCCTTCGTTGAAGGTTGGGCGTGTCGACGGCACCTCGTAAAAATCTACTGCCGATCATTAGCGGACCGGAGTTCCGCTGTGGCGACCCCTTGCTGGGAAAAGCCAAAAGACAAACAACCACCACCTGTACAAGCTATGTTGTCTTAAGCGGGCTGTAAGTTCCCTGCTAATAATTAGTCTCCTTGTGGATGAGTTCATTTGTCCTGACATGAATAAAAACAGATCCATACTTTATTACATTAAGGTGTTCTAACACCCGCCACACATCTTCTATTTTTTGCTCCTGGCAAGGATAACACTAGTTGATGTCCATTATCTTCTTTACAGACATTGATCATTGGTTTCTCTAATAACTGAATCTCCAATTACAAGAATGTCTGTCTTTTCTGACCAGATCTGAAAAATCTTCAGGTTCGATCCGATATTACTGAATTATATCACTTATTATAAGGGAATGATCTTCATCAACATTAGTCTTAATCATCCCACTGTTTTTTCATTGCTTTTTACATTTGCAAGCATACAATTCTCATCTAGCTGGCTTTGTACATCCACAGCTTGAGCAATGTTGTCAACATCTGTCTTTCCCTTTTTTTCTTACAGTAACATTCTTCAGGCCTTCCATGTTCAATTTTGATTTCTTCCTTTTCACCTGCCCCTTGCCTTTTTTTCTGCCTTTTCTTTTCGAAAAAATTATGATTTTTTTCTGTAGACTGAAGGTTTCGTGATAGGAAAACCGTTATTATTCACTGTAATTTGCATTGCATAACAAATCGGTGTCCTTTTCAGTATGCATTCTCTTTGCTTTACAGACTTAACTGTTACACTGTACTCCAAACCCATTCCTACCTTTTTCTAATATGGAATTACTATTGGCTAATCTAAATCTAAATAGCATAAAACAATTATGCATTGCTGTACTTTACATCCCTCCAGTCAAAACATACCTACTCTGGAAGAGCTTCTTTCCTGGACGTTTCATAATATGTCAAACGAAATCAACTATCATCTCAACCTCCCCCCTCAAATAGCATTAACCTGTATAACTTTACTCAACTAATTACAGAGCCCACACACATAATAAATAAACAAGCTGAATCTATCTTAGATTGGATTCTTGTCTCCCACCCTCAAAATACACCAAATCTGGAACACTCCTTTATACTTTTAGTGACCATTTACCTGCCTTTACCCATAGAAACCAAACACATATAGCTAAACTACATTCTCTAAGAACATCCAGGAACCTTACCCATTTTAACCAACAAACATAGGTACTCTAAAAGCTCGCAACTGGTACCCAATCAAGATACTACCATTAGATGATGCAGTTAGCTACTTTTAAAAAGGTCTTTCTTAACCCTCTTAACAGTCTTCCCACTTGCGTACTAAAAGAATCAAACAATTATGCCCCTTGGTTAACAAAACAAAGTAAACAATTACTCCTGTCTAGGGATAAAGCTTGGGCAGAATGGCGGAAAAATAAAACTCTACAAAATGAACATGTATTTAAGCAACTTTGTAATAGTGCCAAAAAACAGGTTATCCAAGACTTAGGCCCTAGGGCCGATAGCCTAGTACCAACCTATAAATATTGTGGGAAGAAATATCCAGGGGAATTGTTATGGCTAGGCTTGCATAGGCCCTAGGGCCGATAGCCTAGCACCAACCTATGAACCTATTAAAAAAAAAAAAATAAAACAAATAAATAAAAATACTTCTCCACTCAGCTTTCTATGCAAGGGAGCAACCCCAAAATATTTTGGAAATCTATATCCTCATTTCTCAATCTAGGAACTCAGCATAACCCCACACCATCTCCTGACAAAGACCCACAAGATACTGGCCAAGCCTTTAACTCTCATTTTATTGATACCATTCAGAAACTTGTGAATGAGTTCACCGAACAAGCCAACAGAAATATAACCCCCCCATTATACATGCTTCTTCTAATAGCAGTACAACCCCTCCCTGTTTTACTCTACAACCTGTGTCTACCACTTTAGTGCACAAACTACTAAAAAAAATGAAAGCCTTCCTCCTCCTCTGACAAACTTCCAGCAGAATACCTAAATATTGCTGCCGATGCTATAGCCTACCCTGTCAACATTCTTATTGATCGTTCTATCTCTGAGTCGTACATCCCTCAACTCTGGAAAAACTCCATTATAACTCCTCTGCATACGGGTGGCAACACCAGTGACCTCTCTCAACTACTGACCTATCTCTATTCTTTCCCATCTCCCAAAAATCCTAGAAAAGTGCGTACACTATCAACGGCTTACAGACGACAACTTACTGTCACCCACACAACATTGTTTCCGGCCAGCACACGGCACTACCACAGCCTTACTATCATTTACCAATACTGTCAACAAAACCCCAGATGCTGGTCTACTAACTACTGTTATTCTGCTTGACCCATCAAATGCTTTTGATACTTTGTCACACCATAAACTACTCTTACAACTTGAGTCTCAAAACTGCTCCCCACATACTATTACTTTGTTCCAAAACTGCCTTCATAATAGAAAATCAGAATATCTAACCAACAACACAGGAGTTCCCCAAGGATCTATTATTCTGCTTTTTAATATATTCATTAACAGTCTCCATAAAGCATCCCAACAAAGCACCCTTATCCAGTAAGCAGACGATTCGACCTTAATCACATCATCCAACTATCTCTCAGAACTCCATACCTTAACTCAAAAAAGCATTTACATCCGTAGAATCATGGCTAAGAAATGCATAACTGCTACTCATTCCCCCAAAAAACAATGTTTTTTTACTATTCTGTTCCACACCAGTAACTTGTTGCGTCTTTCGGCTTTTCTCGGTTAGGGGTCGCCACAGCGGAACTCCGGTCTGCTAATGATTGGCAGGAGATTTTTACGTACAGCGTTGCCGGCCCTGACGCACAACCTTCGATGAAGGTACGCCCATTCAGGCATGTCTCCACACAGAAGACGCTCTAGCTGAGAATCAAACAGGACAGCGTCTTACTGTGAGGCGACAACGCTACCGCAGCACTACCACTGCAGTTGTTCCACACCCGTAACTATCGACTTTAAAATAGTCTTACTTAATACTGAAATTGAGCTTGTTAAAACAGCAAAACTACTAGGCATTACAATTGATGACAAACTCTCCTTTTGAAAACCACATACTCGGCACAGTCCAAAAGACCCACTTCAAGCTAGGGAAGCTCTATAGGCATAAAATCTTCCTAAATAGATCTACCAAAGGAAAACATGCAAATAATCTTCTACTCCCTTCCCTCCTCTGGCAGTCCCATTTTCACAAACCTGCACACATCATTCATGACAAAATTACAGTCTTGCTACTACAAAATAGCAAAATTTGCCACTAATATGCCATCTCATGCGCATCACTGCTTAGCCATTAAAACTTTAAATTGGCTTGAATTCCCCCATTACCTATATTACACCCATCTAATGTCCTTCTATACAGGATATGGTACATACATATTCTCCAGCATGAAACCTTGGGTCTTCTAATAAATTACTACTAACCATAACTACACCCAACAAGAGAGCTGGTGAATACCTTTATTCCCATACAGTAGCCAAACTCTGGAGTGCTCTGCCACCCTCGATCACTCAGACACGAGAAAAACTTTAGGTCAGCATTAAAACATTATCTTCACAACCTTACATGTACGTATAATCTTTTGAACAAACCTACATAAAAATCTACTTTATCCAGCGCACGCACACAAGTTGACTCTCAAACATAAGAATGGCAATCTCCTTTCTATGCTGTACAATTTATAAAAGTTTAACAGATAGAATTTGACTGAATCCTGAATCCTTACTTATTGTTTTATTAACTGTATTATGCCTCAATGTTGTAATCTGTTGTCTATGTAAAAAAAAAAAAAAAAAAAAAACTTTTTGTTGTCTATGTAACGGTCTTTATTAACTGTTTTAAGTTTTTTTACTAACTTTGTTTAATGTGACACTGTATCTTTTGGAAGTTTTTCTCCCCGGGCCTCTACTGAAAATGGATCTTTGATCCAGTTGACTTTACTGGTCAACAAATGTCAATAAAAATAATAAATAAATATATCGGTTTTATTTTTCTTTCTTTGTTGTGGACCTCCCCCTTTCTTATTTTCTTCTACACTCCCAAGTTCACTTCCCTTTCCTGTGTAGGTAGTGGTAATGTTGACCAGGTATCAAGTTCCATCCTTGCAAGAATGATTGTGCTTGTTTATTACATGAGGAGTTTCTAGTCTCCTAGGGTCATGTATCCATAATAAAAACCTTCTAAATCTACTTACATGTCCTGTAGATAAACTAATAATTTCCATTTAGTTTCATAACAAACCATAAACACTTGATAACCTTTATTTTCATCTGTAATGCCTGGTAATGTAAATTAGGGGTGCCGTTCTATTCAGTGACACCTGAAGCTTGACCATATCCCAAGCATAATCCTACTACATACTTGAACTGCCTTGAAAAACATTACTAAAATATCTGCTGGGGGCTCTTGGAAATGGATACAAAGATGCATACAAAGATAGAGCAAAAAAAATTTAAGACCTACATTCCCTGTTGCAAGTCTGTCATATATTGGTTTCAGATGAAGATAGACTAAAATGTATATGTGTATCAAAGTATACACCATACTGATCCAACGCACTGAAATACAAACAACAAATCTGCATCTTGTTGTGGATTTATTAAATATATTAACACTTCATCAGCAAACAGAGATTTTCTCTCTTAATGTCATGTTACGTTTCAGCTCTCCAATCCTGTTGCCTAAAGTTCAAGGTACAGGGCAAACAAGCCTGGTGAGTGGACAGCCTTGCCTTACCTTTGGCAACCTTGAAGAGTAGGTACAGTCCAAAAAAACAAGGAACAAGTAAATAAGTAAAATGTAGGTACAGTCCAGCATAAATATTCATTCAAACCACGGAGCCTTTAATGTGTGGCCTTGTATTACTTTTTCTTACTAGAAGAAGAAAAAACAAATCTAAAAGTATCAGTGTTTGTATAAAACTGTATACTGTTTCTGAAACCTATTCTTTGCCAAGATTTACTATCACCAACTTACAGTAAAGCATTTAAATTGTTTTCAGTATTAAATATTAAAAGTTTGCTTTTTTTTCCTTTAAAGCCACACTGATCACTGTCTGGTCAAGCATTGGCTATACACTGATAATTACAGTTCTGTACACCATGTGGTCATGATTTTAATACTGAAATAGGCATATGCGAAGAGGCCAGAGCTGCGCATTTTTCTTCAGGTTACACTGAACCCTCTGTCTTTCACAGACAGGGCATCCCAGTTTTTAAAAACTTACTGTTTTCTCATCATTGGTCTAAAACTGTGGTACAATGTCATCTCTAAATGCTACTCTGCTTGTCCCTTCTAACCTAGTTCCAACTCCTCCGAAGTTTTGAGCTCATTATTTCAACTGCTTTTTTATTTTTTTGAGCAACTTCCTTTAGAAATAGATTTTTTTTTATAATTGAATATCTCCCGTTTATATTCATCCCTTTCATTCTGCGACTGCTACAACTGTTGATAGGCTTGAAGAAAGCATTCCACTTCTGCAAAAAGGGCATCTGATGTAACTTGTTCCATCCTCTTTTTAAACTGCAGTAACTCCTTGCGACCTTTGCTGCCTGTGCACTGATTTTTTTCAGGTCGTCTGGGTAAAGAAGTTTTTCGTAGTACTTTCTTAAAACCATTTAATAATATGAAATTGGTTATATGCTGCCAGAATTAAAACAGGATAATATACAAAATGAGTCAAATCTGCAATAATACTTCTAAGACCACAGTGTGGAATGATTAAGGGAAATATTACTTAAGATTTCTGTTATTTTCCAACACTAAACAGGTGGTGAAAACAACAGTCTAACAGATGTATGCAATGTAAGAGACTAGGGTATGTGAAATTTGCATTACTAGCAGAACCAAATACACATTACTGTGCCATTAGGGTTGCCACCTTTTGCATCCTTCCATTTCCTGACAAGTCATTTTTTTATTTTATTTGCAGTTGGTTTACCAGGATAGTCCATTGGGCCAAGATGAACCCGTTTTCAATGGAGTCCTGGGGAGAAAAGCTCCATTAACAAGGTTACATAGTTATACAAATGTAGTAAAATATTAGCAATCAAGTTATCAATAAAATTACACAGAGCATCATACTGGTGTTGACTATTGCAGATGGTACTTCCTATAGAAGTGATTCAGATTGCATTATATACAGAGTTCAAATTGCAGTATTTACAGAATTGTACAAATTACAGTTTGTAGATGGTACATTCTATAAAGTGAGTCATATTGCAGTATTTGTAGAATTATACAGAATTACTGTTAAAATACAGAATCTATGTAGCTTTACAAGTGGTACCTACTGTAAAAAATAAAACCTGTTTCAGTATGTCCACATTAAGAGTCTATATTTCAAGTGACATTTCAGATGAGATTGCTAGGTAAGGCATACAAAATGACTGATTTGAGATTAGGAAGCAAGATAGAAGGATGCAAGTTACTACAATAGGAGAGGCAGATGCAGGGGAACTTATTAACAGGAGGAGGAAGAAAGTAAGGCAGTTTTGAAAATATGAGGGTGGATGAAAGAGCATTGAAATTATGAAGGGTGGGTGCAAGAGCATTCCCACTGGGTTAGTAGATGAGAGTAAAGATATTTTTTGAATGTAAAGTGGTTGAAGGTGGTACGAATAGCTGGAGGTAGGGAGTTCCAGAGACGTGCTAAACTATAAGACAGAAGTTTTTTACCTGGGGGGCGTAATGGTATGTGTAGTTAAAGTAGGTTCTGGTTATTGGTTCTGAGTTGTCTGTTTGGAAGGTGCATTTTAAAGGTATTGGAAAGAGATGGACAAAGCAAGGGTTTAAAGATGAGCTTGTGGGCAAGAGTAAGTTGAGAATATATGAGTTGGTTGTGTAGTTCTAACCATGCTAGTTTGTGGAGAGAAAAACAATGGTGAGTAGATGCTTTGTGGCCATTAGCGAATTTGGCTATTTTATTGTAGCATGAGGAGAGTTGTGTTTTGAGGGAAGATTGCAAGTTAGTCAGGAGTGGGGCATCATACAGAAGAGCGGGAACAAGGAATGAGGAAGAGAGAGTGCTTTTAGTAGTGGGTGTAAGGAAATGATTTTGTCGGTAGAGCATACCTAGTTTTTGATGAGTCTTTTTGATATTTAGTTGTATGTGGGAATGGAATTTCAACTGACTGTCAATTTGAACCCCAAGTAACTTAGTCTCTGTCACCAATTCCAAGGATGTGTTATTGTTACTGGTGATTAAGAAGGAGTTTGTGTTGGCAGAGATGTGCTTAGAGGGAGTAAAAACCATTAATTTGGTTTTAGAGGCATTTAATGCTAGATGGTTTGTTTTCATCCATTGTTCAGTGATAGAGAATGCATCTTGTGTGAGTTTTTGGAGTACTGGAATGGATGTGGCAGAGCAGATAATAGTTGAATCGTCTGCATATTGAATAATATTTGAGAATGGTATAGAATTATGGAAATCGTTTATGAAGATGTTAAATAGTAGAGGACCCAATATGGAGCCTTGGGGGACCCCAGTTGGAGTACTTAGGAATGAGGAAGTGGCTTTTTTCCATTAACAGCTTGAGATCTATTAGATAAGTAACTAGAGAACCAGTTTAATGAGGAGGGACATAGGTTAAGTTGGGAGAGTTTATCAAGGAGTAGTTTATGAGAGATAGTGTCAAAGGCTTTTGAGAGGTCCAGTAGTAGGGTAGAAACAATATGTCCAGAGTCCCTGGCCTTGTTTATGGTTTCTAAGAAGGAGAGGAGGGCTGTCATAGTACTATGACCAGGTCTGAAGCCATGCTGGGTTGGAGTCAGCAGGTGATTATCTAAGAGATAAGGAAGGAGCTGCAAATGGATACACTTTTCAAGGAGTTTCGAGATGGGAGACAGAATAGCTATGGGACGGAAGTTTGTAGTATCATTGTTATAGCCACCTTTATGCAGAGGTATGATAAAGGCCTTTTTCCAGATTTGGGGTACTTTGCTTTCTTGGATCGAGCGGTTTATTAGTATACTAATGGGGTAGGCAATGGTTTCAGCTGCTATGCTAAGAAAGTATGAAGGAATATTGTCTGGGGCATTAGAGCAAGGCTTTAGTTTCTGGATCAGCTTCTTTATGGTAGATGTGGGGATAGGTTTTAGTGAGAAAGTAGGAGAAAGGGGGGTGAGGTATTGGAGGGTGGTGGTTCTGGAGAGGGAAAGAGAGAGGTAATAGGAGTGGAGGGAGGGGTATGAGGAGATTGGGGATGTAATGGTGTCCGTGAATGATGAGGTTAGCTTGGAAATAGAATTTATGAAAAAAGAGTTAAATTGTGTAGCCAAGTCAATGTCTGAAGCGTTGGGGTCTGGGCTGGGGGTGGCTGTTTTGCCAGGATTGATAAGGGTAGAGATTCCTTTCCAGAATTTTTGGGGATTTGTTTTATTAGTATTTTGGAGTATGGAAAAGTAGTTTTGTCTATCTTTAATAACAAGCCTTTTTACTTTGTTTCTACGTGTTTTAAATTCATTGTGGGTGAGTGGGGTTTTATTTTTATGGTAAAGTGTCCAGGCCTTATCTCTATGACACATGGCTGTTAGTGTGTCTTTGGTTAGCCAGGGTGTAGTTTTTAGTTTTATTCTTTTGGTCCTGATGGGAGCATGGTAGTCTAGAAGGTTCAGGAAGGTTGTGTTGAAATGGGTCACGGCATTATCTAGGGGTAAAGCATGCAGGATGTTCCAGTCGACTAGTTTGAGAGAGTCAGAGAAAGCTATTGGGTTGAAGTTTTTATGATTGTGGGTAGTAATGTAGTTATGAGTTCTTTGTATAGGCGCTTGTAGTCGATGGGTCGATGGGTGGAAGCTCACAGATATGCTCAGAATTAGTCCAAAATGATACAAAAATCACTGAACCCACAGACATTGCCAACATACTGGCAGACAGGTTCAGTGCAAACTTCACCCCCCTCTCCCCCTAAAGGAGAGATAACTATCCCAGCCAGTGTAGCCTCCCGGACATCTCAAATGCAGGTGAAAGCTGCTCTCTCTAAAGCTAAAAACACAGCATCAATGGGACGGATGGTGTCCCGGCTGTGTGCTACGAGCTAAATGAGGAATTAAACCGCACATAAGGCAGCTGTTTAATCTCAGCCTTACCACAGGATCGTGCCCAAGGAGTGGCGTGACGGCAACTGTGGTCCCACTCCAACAAAGGGCGCCTCTCAAGGACCCTGGTAATTACAGCCCATAAGCTTAACAAGTCTAGTCTGCAAAGCTATGGAGAGGATCATAATGGAGCTCATAAACAAAGATATAGGGGACTTGCAGACATTGGACCCGACCCAGTTTGGCTTTGTCAAGGGAAGATCATGCCTTTTGAACTTGGTGACTTCTTGAAATAGTCACCAAGGCCATTGATGAGGAAAGGCAGTCCATACAGCCTACCTTGACCTTGCAAGAGCGACACAATACCCCACTCGGGCATTGTAGAAAAACTTACCAGCTTAAATGTAAACCCATATGTCACAAGATGGGTTGCAAACTGGCTTAAGGACAGAACCCACAGGGTTAGAGTTGCTGGCTGTGTCAGACTCCAAGCGGTCACAAGTGGTGTCCCACAGGGCTCGGTCCTTGGCCCCTATTGTTTGGCATCTACTTCTCAGAAGTACAGGCCAACATGGGAGGACTTTGGCTGACAAAGTTTGCAGATGACTGCAAACTGGGCCATAGTGGAAAGTGCATCGGACACGGATATCCTTCAGAAGGGACTCACTGAAACAGATAGCTGGTGCCAGAGCCATGGCCTGAAGTTAAAAAATGTATAGTCATACCCTTGGGAAAAACAAGGTAACCCCAAGCTACCATATAGGTGGCAATCCACTAAGCACAGAAGAGGTTATCAGGGACCTGGGGACCCAGGTTGACAGTGGCCTATCTATTGACACTCACATTGGTAAAGTGGTTAGAAAGACCTTCTACATTGCCCACCTGATCATGAAGGGATTCACATCCAGATCTAGTGAGGTCATTGTTCCCCTGTACTCTTCACTTATCAGACCAATGATCGAGTACAATGCCCCATTCGGGATGTATCTCACCCGACATCTGCAGCAATTGGAGAGACCCCAAAGTTCCTCACCAAAAGGATAAAGGGACTCCAAACTCTGTCATATGCTGCCAGATTGAAGAAACTCCAGCTCTATTCAGTCGCATACCGTCTGCTCAGAGGTGACATGTGCCTGACATACAAGGCCATGTCCAACCCGGAATTAATGGACATGCTCCACCTCAAAAAATCCAAATCCACCAATACCACTAGAGCAAGCGACTTAAACCTTAGCACGGATATAAATAGGACATGCTGGAGGGATAGATTTATCACTCAGAGACTCCCTATGCTGTGGAATAAAATCCCGGTCCATGTGAGGCAGAGCACCTCGCTGACTCTGTTCAAGAGAAATCTAGACCTGTGGATGGGAGATCGTAGGTTTACCCCGGGAATCATCTCTGGGTCACTGCTGGACAGAGGCACAACAAACTAATGGGCACAGTATTTTTTCATATAAGGGGTGGTGTAAGCCACAATAATTTGGGATAGGCTTATAAATGCCTTAGGGCAGATAGCCTAGTATAAACCTATGAACCTATGAACCTATAAGTGAAGATAGGAAGGTGGTCACTAAGGGAGTCTGGAAGGGTACCACTGACAGGGGAAGTAATGAGGGTGGGAGACTAGAATCCAATCTAGAATACTACCTTTGGGGAGAGTTTTTGAGGGGCGAGTAATGTCATTAATTAGTTGTGAAAAGCTGTAATGGTTGATATTGAGTGGGCTTGAGCGAGAGTGAATGGCAGACCAATTGATATTGGTGTCACCCAAAATTATGATTTCATTGTTAATGTTGGTGGAGAGACAGAAAAGAATATTCTCAAGAGTGGTAATATTGTCACCAGGGAGAATGTAAAGGGAGGCTATACATATATGCTTGTATTTATTGACTTGGAGTAGTGACAGGAGTAGTTCAGCATTGTTAAAATGGGGATGGGTTTGTTATAAGGGGTGACTGACAAGGAGGATGAGTATAGTAAGGCAACCCCACCTCCTTTTTTTTTGGGTCTGTTTTTTCTGATGATTGAGTAATTTGGTGGTATAATTTCCTGATCCTTTATATGGGGTTTTAACCAAGTTTCAGAGATAGATAGGATATCGGGTTTATTATATGTAAGCCAAGCATGAAGGTTAGGTACTTTGTTAACTATACTTTGGGAGTTTATAGAGGTGAATAGTATGGATTTATCTACATTGGTAGAGATGGAGGGGCCTGGGTTGGGGTGGATATCTCCTGATAGTAGTGAGGTAGTTAGATAAAGGGTTAGGTAGGAGAGATATTTGGACTGCTTGAAGGTTATGTTGGTCTTTATTATTTGAGTAAGGGGTTTGTTATCAACTATGGTATTGAGGTTAATTAGAGTGTTGATAAGCTTATAAGTAAAGAAAAGGTGGTTTTGTATAGGATAAATATGTGGAGATATTGTGGTGTAAGTTTGTAAAGGAGGTGAGTTGAGATGTATTGTTGTGTGGAAGGCCTGTGAATGGTTAAAAAGTGTGGGCTGAGTGAGGTAGTGAATGTAGACCATACTGAGGAGTAGTATTAGAAGAGAAAAGGAAGATATAGGTTTTGGGAGCATTGTGAAGATGGGTCCGAAAGGTAGGGGATGCAGATGGTAGTAAGCAGTTGGTAGGTTATAGAAAGTAAGTTTAGTAGGGTCCTGTGTGCAGGAGGTAGTAATGTGTCTGGGTAATTGTGGGAGGAGGAATATGTTGGGGTTAATATGGGTGGAGTAAGGGAGGGTGTAGGTTTGAGTAGAGGACACTAAGTGGTGGGATGGGTTTCCTAGAGGGAGGAACGCTGGTTAGAGTGTGTGTGGGAGGGAGTGGTTATAGAGAGAGCAATGGAGTGTAATTGGATAGGTGATATTGTGGGTGTGGTTGTGGAGGTATAAATGTAGATGTAGTGGGGGCGGGTGGGAATTGGGGGCAGGGTAGGGAGCGAGTGAGCCACTTAACGGAGCGGGAAGAGCCAAGAGCCAAGGAAGACTATCAGTAGAACTGTTAAGTGGAGAAGGTGAGTACAAGGGACCAGTGATTAGTGGGAAGGAGTAGCAACAAGCTTTTAGAGGAAGGAGTGAGAGAGAGAAGTTAGTGAGTTAAAGCTTGTAAAGATACCGGGGAAGAGTAAAAGAAAATAGAAGTCAGGAAATAGTGGGGAGAGGGAGTCACCTAGTGAAAGCACGTAAAGGTTTCACCAGGGAAGAAATCACAAGGCTGGGTCTATTATGGGAAGAGAGTCTGGTAAAGGAGAGAGTGGCACAGAGGGGACCTAATATTGGAGAGACAGGGCTAGCTAGCTTTTGGCTGCTGGGTTTCCTGGCAAGGGAAAATGCTGAGTACCAAGCAGGGCTTTAGAATTCTTAATAATACAGGTTTAGCAGCTGTTGTACATACTTTATTAAATCCTTCTATGAGGAGCTTAATCCAATTCCCGTACGGGGTTGAGGCAATACAGTTTGTTTTAGTATGGATCAGATGTAGGCATCCAAGCCAGGCTCAGTCAGGTGTTTCAGGGTAGGAAAGCTGGAGAATAGGAGAGAGATATAGAGAGAGATGCACTTCAGATAAACAGTTGCAAAACAACACAGTTAGCGTACACTAGCACAAACCTAAAACAGATGCAAAACACATAATCTTACTTTCTAAATACTAACTTGTAAGTACTAACTTATAAGCTTATAGGTAGCTAAATAGAGAGAGATGCACTTCAGATAAACAGTTGCAAAACAACACAGTTAGCGTACACTAGCACAAACCTAAAACAGATGCAAAACACATTATCTTACTTTCTAAATACTAACTTGTAAGTACTAACTTATAAGCTTATAGGTAGCTAAATAGAGAGAGATGCACTTCAGATAAACAGTTGCAAAACAATACAGTTAGCGTACACTAGCACAAAACTTTAAACAGATGTAAGACACATTAGCTTACTTTACCAGCTCATACTAGCATTAGCTTAGAAATATATAGGTTAAATACAAGCTTCTAACCAGCATGGGCATCTCACTTCAAATAGTCTGTATAATATTAGCATTCTAGTATTCAGGACAGAGCAGAAAATATTGCCACACAGTAAGGCAGACCCAGTATCATAAAGAGTTAAGAACTCAGATGTTTTAATATAACATGATAATATGCAAGAAGCTGCAAGGAATTCAAATATCCTGTTCCGCTAAAATATAAAAGCAGTGCGATATGGGCTAGGGATTGTTTCAAAGAGTTAAATCATCTAAACAGCAGTGGAATAAGCCTTTTGAGCGGGATATTGACTATGTAGTCTCAGTAGGACACGTGCTAAGGTTGGCGTTGTCGCCGACTGTTATCCAGCGCTCATAGTGAAATATTTTTAGGTGGCTGTAACTGTGTAGCTTTAAGGCCACCAAAACCTTGCTTTTAGTAATAAAAATAGTGTAAAATGTTGAATAAGTAAAGATACGCAATCGCCTGAACTTTGCTTTTAGCAATAGGCTATCGTACAATGTTTAATTGAGTAGAGGGACTCAAATGCAGTTCCCGTTCCTTGCGTGCTGTTCAAGCTTATGGCAAGTAAAAGATGTGCCCTGAAATGCTTCCTTAAAATATAATATGCATGTAGTTCGGGTGTATGGCTAGTGAGAGATGTGCGCTGAAATACTTAATCGCACATACAAGCAGTGTCGATATTTTAAAAAATATGTATATAGCTTGTAACCCCTGTCATGCATGATGAAAACTCACCCTTTGCCTCAGGGTAGTTGCATTCCTTTTAGCAAGCCACAACCAGAATCACCAGTTTTTAAATCCCCTATATAGATGGCTACCTTAAATGATATGAATCCCTAGGTAAAGTGCTCCATGGTAATACCCCTACCCCACTATCTAATGTCACACTGGCATCCAACCCATTTCTTCCTTGTTACGCTCCCATCCTTTCCTACTCGTACTTTCTAGATTACTTTTGTTTTGATTCCTCACAGTTTCTCTTACTTTTCAGCTTTTTCAATATGCGAGCAACACATTCTAACTGGCCAAGACTTTACTGTAATAACTTTGGAGGAAAGAATTTAATTATGTTGGGGGTTTAGGGGCCACTAAGTCCCTGAAGCTCAAGTGCTCTAAGGAGCATTTTTACCCCACAGCTGTTAGTCCAGTGATGGCCTGAAAAAGAGACCGTTGTGAAAAGAAACTATTTTCTTTTAAGGAAGAAATATGTTCTGCCCAAGGATTAATGTTAAAGACTGACAGTACAGTAGTTATCACAAAAGTGAATAGTATTTATCCATAAACTGAGAATAAAATGCTTGTGAAGGAACAAATCATATCGGGGATGACTGCCTTCTTCTCAACTTCTCCCCCCCCCCAAAAAAGATAGTGATTTTCAGTGTACTGAGATGGTGCTAAATTGGGATGAAAATGAAAGAACAAATAACATACTCCTATATTTCGCGTTGCTACATAAATTTACACAGCATGCTCCTCAGCCCTAACCCCAAAGGAAGACATCGTCTGTGTACCCCTCTGAAGTCGTATTAGGATGAAAATGAAAGGAGGACTCTAGCACAACAGGTTTCAACTTATTGCTGTCTGCTGTACATATGCTGTATGCCTTCATTCCCCTACCCCCAGAAGATATCCATCTGGACACACATCTGATTTCAGTTGTGAAGAAAGTGAAAAAAACACTAACAGTAATTTGTTCCACCTTGCTGCTCCCAAACAATACACTGGCCCTATGCAAGCTATAGTAGCTTTTTCTGCACCGGTGTGATTTTGAGTAAAGTTAATGAAATAAAACCACACAGTCCTCAATGAACACACAAGGCGTAGTGACATTGTAAACGCATTTCTGAAAATTGTGAGGAAAATTTAAGAAATAATAACCACAGTACCCCAGCCACAATGCAAACTATATCTGTCTATGTGCCCATATGTCCTTCAAGGATGCATCTGCAGTCATCACATATGGGTTGTCCTGCCTCAGGCAGCCCTTCGGTCGGCCGGATTCCAAACTCTGGGTCTGGCCTCGGCTGATGTCGCACTTTCCCCGACGTCAGAGCGTCTGGGGTATAAAAGCATCAGCCGACGCCATCTTCCTCAGTCTTTCTTGCCACGTGGTGCCCAAAGCAGAAGCAGTTCGCAAGTGCCGGTCGGCCAGCTCCTGTGATTCAGCTACCGAAGACTTCGTAAAAGCTAAGTACCCCGTTGGGGACTCTTTCTTGCCTCAGCCGATGTCAGATAAAGTTAATAATTGTTTAACTTGTGGGAAACAAATACCTCATAAGGATTTCCACTCTTACTGCCTCCCTTGCCTAGGCCCAGACCACGACGTCTCGGCCTGTTCAGCCTGTGCTTCCTTCAACCGACGAACTCTTAGACATCGGTCGGAGTTTGCAGAGGAATTCTTTGGGGCTACTTTTGCTTATAAGATGCCGTTGGAGACTCCGACTTCGCATTCCGTTAAAAAAACGGAAGGACAAGGACCGACACACGCGGCCCGCGGTTTCGGCTGAAACCATGGTCAGGCCTACTGCGAGTGTCTCTGTCTTGGCTGAAACTGAGTCCTTGGTACTTCCTATTACTGAAACCGCACAACCGACCACCTCGGCCCCGGCCGAGTCGGTTATTGAATTACCTACTGAAACCGGTGTCCAGGAACCTTCCAACACCATTCCTTTAGACAAGTCTACCCCTGCACGTGGGGCAGCCAGACCCCCTGCTTCCATGTCCATTAAGGCTTTTTCTAGGGCTAAAGCTGCTAAACTTACTAAAGCTTTGCCTCCCAAGGTTTCCTCTGAGACCTTCTACTGGCTCTCAGATTCTTAGCCTAGCAGAGGATCTTATCTCATTAATTAGAGGTTCTCAACCTCATCCGGACAGGGGCTCTCAACCTCCTCCAGACAAAAGGCCCAGGGTTGAGCCCTCTGACCCCCACTCCGCAGATGAGTCCACTGATGGCTCTGCTCTGTCATACCACCAGGAGGAGGCTTATTCGGCCTATGAGGATTTTGATGCTGAAGAATCTATTCCCTCGGCCTCCCCTCCTGAAGAGTTTTCCTTTGGAGAGACATTACACTCTATGAGAGAACATTTTCAATGGCAGGGTCAGGAATTCTCTGATTCTAGAAAGAGATTAAGGACCTTTTTACATTTACCTCAGCATAGGCCTTTAGCTATACCTCCTATTTTGAATGTCATTGATGATGTGTACTCTGATGCTAGTACAGCCCCTGACTCCCTCCCTCCAGCTCCTGCCAAACCTGATAAGTACTACAGGGTCCCGGACTCAAACCTACACCTGTACAAGGCCCACTCTGCTGATCCAGAAACTATTTCCCAGGGCCCAAAAGGGGTTGCTGCTGCCACTGCAATCCTCTACCCTCTGAAAGGGAATCCAGAGCATTAGAGAGATGGGGTAAGCAAGTGTATACTTCTGCAACTCTTTCCATGAGGGCATTAAATTGTCAATTTCATATGATACAGTACCAAGAGTATTTGTTAGATGAATTGCATAAGAAACTGTCCTCTCCTGAACCCCTTGATCGCAAATCCCTTCAGGATCTGGTGCATAACTCCCAGCAGGTTAGTAACCATTTCTTAGTGTGGTTATGATGCATTGGAAGCTTCATGTAGGTCAGCTATGACAGGTGCAGTTATACGTAGGCATGCCTGGCTGAAGGAACTATCTCTGCCAGACCATGTTAAAGCTAAGCTTTTGGATGCTCCTATGGAAAAGCAAAAATTATTTGGTTCCACGGCTCAAGAGGTCTTAAAGAAATTTGAAGAAAAGGCAAAATCTGTGCAAACGGTCAAAGACTTTCTGCAAGTCCAACCACCGAGATTCAGCAGAAATTGGCCTACTAAGAATTGGTCCTTTCCAGACTCAGACAGATTTCAGAGAGGCAGGAATAGACGTGCCAGAGGTAGAGGGCACACTAGAGGCTCCTACAGAGGCCGTCAGTGGCAGCCTCCCAACCAGAGAGGTAGTGCAGGAACTACAACTGCTACACCAGGACAGACTCAATGACTTTATTTTGACTCCGACCAGGGCTCAATTAGAAGCACTTTTGGGCGGAAAGCTTTCCTTATTCTCAAAAAATTGGCACAGCATTACAAGGGACACATGGACACTGCAAATAATAGACAAAGGATACAGGTTCCATTTCCACACATTGCCAAAAAGAAAAGGCATGCCAGACCTGCCACCAAATCAGAGGGCAGAGGCTTTGAAGCAAATTACCAACTTAATGCAAATGAAAGCCATAGAAAAGGTACCTCTTTCAGAACAAGGCCAAGGATTTTACTCCAGATTATTCCCTGTTCCAAGAAAAGAAAATCAATGGAGGCCTATTCTCAACTTGTCCGCACTGAATACTTACCTCATTGTGCCAAAATTCAAAATGCTGACTCTACAGCAACTCCTTCCCATGCTGGGCAAGGGGTCTTGGCTGGTGACTCTAGTCCTCAAGGAGGCATACCTGCATGTCCCTATCCGACAAAGCTGCAGAAGACCCCTCAGATTTCTTGCAGGGTCAGAGCATAATCAATTCTCAGCATTGCCCTTTGGCTTATCTAGTGCGTCCAGAGTATTCACAAAATGCCTGGCATCAGTAATTGCACACTGCAGACTTCAGGGGATTCAAATCTACCCATATCTGGACGACTGCCTTATACAAGCGGACAGCAAGCAAACTCTGTTAAAGGACTTGGACTATGCCATCCACCTGCTACAGGCCTTGGGATATACAGTCAACATCCACAAATCAAGACTTGTTCCATCCCAAAGAATAACTTTTCTGGGTGCGGATCTAGACACAACCACCCAAATGGCCTTTCTCACAGAAGAAAAACAAAAACTACCGGATTACTTCAAGAATCTGACAAGACAAACTCAGCTGACTGCAAGGAAAATCCTGCAGGCCCTGGGTTACATGGCATCTTGCATTCTTTCTGATTCCACAAGCAAGACTGCATATGAGAAAATTACAATGGTACCTAAGGAGTTTATGGACTCAGCACAGTCACAGCTTAGAAACTTTGATCCCACTCATTCCATGCCTTCAAAAGGAATTTCTGTGGTGGGCTCAAGCCTGCCAGTCGAACAGCGGGTTGCCCTTCAGCAAGCCAAGAGCCAACCAAACCATCACCACGGACGCTTCAGACCAAGGTTGGGGAGCACACATGGAGGGCAGATGCATCCAAGGGCTATGGTCACAAAAAGAGCTGCGCATGCACATAAACCAAAAGGAAATGCTGGCAATCGAGGCCTTCAAACCTTTCCTTCATCAAGGCCACCTGCTCATAAGGACAGACAACACCACAGTTATGTGGTACATAAACAAGCAAGGAGGCACCCATTCCTACCCTCTTTGCAGGCTGGCAATGACTCTATGGGAACTTTCCTTGAAACTCAATATACAGCTACAGTCCCAGTTCGTGCCAGGGAAAGACAATATACTGGCAGACAGCTTAAGCAGAACTACCATGGATGCACACGAATGGATGCTGCACCCAGACATCTTCTTACTCGTAACACAATCATGGGGAGGGCCAGAAATAGATCTGTTCGCTTCCCCCCACAATCATCAACTGAAGAAATTCTGCTCAAGAACATACCACCCACAAGCATGGAAAGTGGACGCTCTCTCTTTCAGCTGGAAAGCTCTAACAGTGTAGGCTTTCCCACCTCTTCCATTAATGACCAAGGTCTTGCTGAAGATCAGGGCAGCGCAGCCCAGAGTGATTCTGATAGCTCCAAACTGGCCAAGACAGCACTGGTACCCACTGTTAAAGAGCTTGTCACAGACAAAACCGTGGCCTCTTCCCCCTATGGCCACTTCTACTGACGCAGCACAATTTCAAGACTCTGCATTCCAACCTGAAAACCTTGCTGCTAACTGCCTGGAGAATACCATGACTCCTCCTCAGGATAACCTATCCCAGAGAGTGAAGGATATTATTATGGAAGCTCGCCGGCCTTCCACAAGGAAGGCATATTCAGCAAAATGGAAAAGATTTCACACTTGGAACACAACAAAGGGCCTAGATGTGACACTGATGAATATGGCACATATACTGGAATATTTGGCAGAATTGTTCCACAATGGCCTGTCTTACTCTTCCATTAAGATACATGCCTCAGCAATTTCAGCAGAATACAATGTTAATCCACCTGTCTTCTCTCATCCTCTCCTAAGACAGTTTCTAAGAGGAATCAAAAACATCAATCCTCCAAGGAAACCGCCTCTACCTACCTGGGACCTTAACTTCGTGTTGGAAAAACTAACACTTCCTCCCTTTGAACCAGCAGCATCGGCAGATCTACAGTTTCTGTCTTGGAAGACTGCCTTCCTTCTGACCATAACCTCAGCAAGAAGAGTATCTGAGTTACAAGCTTTAATGGCAGTGCAGCCATTTCTTATCTTTCATCAGGACAGAGTTTCTTTGAGGACCAATCCTACATTTATGCCAAAGGTGGTATCCAGGGTATCTTTGAAGCAAGCTATTCACATGCCTACATTCTTCCCACAACCACAAAATAAAGGGGAGAAACTTCTGCACACCCTGGACATACACAGACAATTGCGCTACTACTTGGACAGAACTAAAAGTTACAGAAAGACTGACCAGTCGTTTGTAGCATATGCTGTTGGGGCCCAAGGAAAAGCAATTTCCAAACGGACAATTTCAAAATGGATAGGAAATTGCATTCGTTTTTGTTACTCATTTCATGGAAAAACTGTGCCAGCTAACATTAGACCTCCTTCCACGAGAGCCACAGCCACCACCACAGCCTTCCTAAGAGGGGTGGCTACCAAGGACATTTTAGAAGCTGCTACATGGAGCTCCGTGCATACATTTGCCAAGCATTACAATTTACCTTTATACTCCAGATCCAGAGCAGGTTTTGCTATGGCAGTCCTGCAGGGTATCTTAACTACACCATCCTTTACTTAGTACCTCCACCCCCAGATTGGCTATGGTATTCTACCCATATGTGATGACTGCAGATGCATCCTTGAAGGACATAGTACAGTTTTGTACCTACCATAAATGTAGATGTCCGATAGGTATGCATCTGCAGTCAGGTTTACCCTCCCTCCTTCCCCTCTGTGGTATTCCTAGGGTGCTTACCCCTCTATTAGCTAGCTGGGGGAATCTATTATGGTGTATTTGTTTGTATATATATGTATATATTTTTCTGCAATGTTTGGAATTTTATTGCATTCCTCCAAATTTAGCCTTCCTAGAGGGCACCTGGCATCTGGGGCAAGAAAAACTGAGGAAGATGGCGTCGGCTGATGCTTTTATACCCCAGACGCTCTGACGTCAGGGAAAGTGCGACATCAGCCGAGGCCAGACCCAGACTTTGGAATCCGGCCGACCGAAGGGCTGCCTGAGGCAGGACAACCCATATGTGATGACTGCAGATGCATACCTATCGGACATCTACATTTATGGTAGGTACAAAACTGTACTTTCTGAGTGGGGGCAGTTTTAGACTAGGTGATGCCTATGGCTGAGGACTGGACTAAGTCGCTTATGCAGCCAGGAATGATGGGCCCTAGAAGATATGGTCTAGATGTTCTGTGATGCATTTTATTCCTTATTTTTTTCACTACTCAGTGGGTTTAAATTTGCACCCCTCCAATGTTGTTTACACACACTTTTTTGCACTGCCTCTGATAAGCCAAGTCTCTCTGTAGAGAGAGAGATGCGCGCGCGGACACACCACACACACACACACACACACACACACACACACACACACACACACACACACACACACACACACACACACACACACACACACACACACACACACACACACCATGGTTTCTACACAAACTGAAAGATCGTCAATTCATCTATAGTACATCTTCTGGGTGTTAGAGAAAATGAGAGTACCTGAATAAAATCCACAGAGAGACAGGATATGCAAATTCCACACAGTTCATAGGTGTATACTAGGCTAATGGCCTTGGAGCCTTTACAAGCCTAGCCTGTAGAAGTGCCTGGCATTGTGCCGCCCGACGTTAGTTCCCAGTGCCTCTATCAAGTAGAGCCACTGGAGTGATCCCTGGGGTGAACTTTCTATTACCCATCCACTCATCAAGATTTCTCTTGAAGAGGGTCAGAGAGGTGCTCTGCTTGACATGTATGGAAAGTCTATTCCAGAGCATGGACAGTCTCTGGGTGAGGAACCTGTCCCCCCAGTATGTTCTGTTGATTGTGGTAATGAGGTTGAGGTCTCTGGAGCGTGTGGTGCGGAGGGATTGGGATTTCTTTAGATGTAGCATTTCTAACGCATCTGGGTCAGACATGGCTGTGTAAGTCAAGCAGAGATCGCCTCTAAGTAGGAGATATGAGACAAAGAATAGCTGGAACCACATCCAAGAACTCAGGGAGATGAGAGCTGTCAGATGGTAACACTACTCACTGTGCCACTGTTGTGTTCCTTTCCTACACATCTTACCAAGACCACCAAAAATAGCCACTTATTGTGTGCAGTGCTGATGCCCGACAGTAATACAAAGTGGAAGAAATTATGCCCAACTTGATGCTGCTGTATACACTTCAAATCATGCACCTGCATAAACATATGCCACAGGAATGACTGTTTTTTCATTGCATTTGAATCCGGCCGTCACCATGTTTTGCACGAGGAGTTGGGGTGTTCCATCAGCAGTGACTTTCATCTAGGGACAGTGTTCACACGTTGCCTGGTGGCTTGCCTACTGCAGTTGTTGTTGTTCCATACCACACATATGCTGACACTTGAGGCTGATTTTAGACTGTCTAATCTCCCTTCTACATGTGCTTGGAATGTGGGAGGACACAGGAGCCCCCAGAGGAAACCCATGCAAACACAGATGGAACATACAGCACAGAAGACACCTCAGCTAAGATTTGAACTTGAATGCAGATAGGAAATTCAAGTGGAAGAAACATACTTCAGAAATGTATTGGCTCTCAGAACGATTCAAAATACCTAACGGAAACCCTGATTTCTGGATTTCCTGAATGTTAGGGTTGCCACCTGTCAGGAAATTTTCCTATGTACCATGTTGTAGAAAGAAAACTGTCTCTCTCTCATAAGTTGAACCACTTTTCTTTAGGCACAGTGCAGTACAAGTTAATGCATAGGGTTACTGTCCTCCTCTGAGAACTAAACTACTTGAGAGACCTCCAAAAACCATTATCTCGCCCTAACTAGAACATGCTTATAAATTGGCCATTGGAGAAGAGTATTTCTCCAGACCTAGGACCAACAGTATGGAACAACCTACCAGTGAGGTTAAAGGTAGTAAAACATTGGAAGCATTCAAGAAAACACTCCCAAGAATTCCTTTTCCAAGAAGCTGGATTGAAGTGTTTCTGTGATACTGTAAGCCATGACGTTTTCAATGAGTTTAACCAAGGTAACCAGTGTAAGCTATAACTGAATGTTGAGCTGTGCCATACATGATTATTCCATCTCAGTCTTGTATATATTGTAAATTGTGTAAATATGCAGTAATCTCTGCTGACATCTCTCTGCAGTTTTATGCAAAAAGTGTTCTTATCCTTTACAAACATTAGTGACACCTCTGTACATTTTTAAGCTTATAGTAATCTTACTACTTGATTTAATTATCGACTTCATATTTATGTTAATTATTGTCTGCATGCTTATTTGCGCTGTACTCTGAGATTGCATTACAGTGAAGAGGATGGTAATGTTCCCATTCCGCACTGTATGACAATCTCGACTTACAGGTTTTGAGATTTCACAATTCCGAGATTCTGGGCTTCAGTATTTAGAATGCTGGGATTGTGAAATTCCAAAGTAGACTCATCAAATTGTATAATTTAAGTAATTTAATTTTCCACAAAGATAAGGTTTCCTTAAGAACTAATCCTTCATTTATGCCTAAGGTGGTATCAGAGTTTAAGCCAAACTATCCATCTTCCCCCCATCTTCTTTTCCGAATGTAAAAACAGAGAAAGGATACTGTTTACTTCTGGATATCCACAGACAACTCTGGTACTTATCTTGGCAGAACAAAATCTTTCAAAATTTATGATCAGTTCATTTCTTGTGAATGTGTCTGTCTGTGTCAAAACAAACTATTTCAAAATGGTTGACTCATGAGATTACTTTTTGTTATACCCACTACAACAAAGCAATTTAAACACTTCCAGTCAAGCACATTTGTCTTCCTCACATTATTTCCGTACACTATAATACGTGAAATCTTTTCCACATTGTATGGATTATACATAGTTAATTAGTCTGTGCCCTTACCTTACTTTTGCTATCTTTTACACTTCCTGTTGTTCTTTACACTGCATCTATCCCTTCACTATTTCACTGTCTTCCTGTTCTCTTCTTATAACAATCCCTTCCTATTGTTCCTTATTACTGTTGTTGCTTCATTGTTATTTCAACACAGCATTTTGTTTTTATTCATAATATTTCTTGTTAACTTGCTTGTCTATGGTCCTTTATATTTGTCCAGGCAGAGACTGGAATAAGTTCATTTGGATCAGTGCCCTGCCTCCGTTACCAGATTGAATGAGTAAATAAACGAAACCTGTTGTAAAAGCCTGTGCATCCTCCTAATGGCCATTAAAATGTGCAAAGCAATCTTTGCTTGAAATACCAAAAATAAACACGTGTAAGCTGCAAGTAGTTTATAAGTTGCCTGAAAGAGTCCATACTGCCACAGTCGTAACCCAAGGCCAAAAAGTCAATTTAATCCCAGAAGATGCACATTCATTGGAGTGCTTCCATAGAACAAAAAAAGGGAAACTTCGTAAGGAACACTACATTTCTAAGAGCAAAAACACAAATACCAGTGGTGCCTTCACTTGCATCTTTCCCAGCAACGGTCTTTCATTACTGCAGCAAGAAGAAAGGAACCATTCTAAGGCTCTAAGTCCTCTTATCCAAACACCAGCATCTTCCACTAACTGCATCTCTTAATTGAAAACTGTCACACACCCAGTAAGTATTTCTGACTGTGCACCAGTAAAAACTAAGAGCTGCCAGCTAATAAAATAAAAATGAGAGACTGGCAATTTCTTACCCATTAAAAAGAAAGGACTTTAAGGAATAAGAAGTAGAAATGATTGAAGATTTATTCAGGAAGATGAGACCTTTCTTAAGAAGGGATAGCAAAGGGGAATTTCAAAGGACAAGAAGAGGATCAACTGCTGAGTGCTAAAAGGAAAATAAAGGGAGTTTTTGGATAACATGCGTGAGTTTAGAAAGGTTGCTGTTGAGCAGTGAACTTTTAACTACACAGCATGAACATTTTTAGCCAAGAGAATGGCAGAGGTGTTGCCAAAATTGATATGTATTAGTGTTTTTATGGAGAGGAGGCAAACATTTGCCAACAGTAATAGAACAGTGGTGATCCAGAGGGAAGCAGAATGTAAGAAAATGTTTCTATTGAGATTTGTTGCAGAAGAATCATTTGAGAGTCAGCTAAGAGTTTCCAAGTAGAACAGTTGTAGAATTGGTGTTTGCTGATAGAAATAGTACTAATCTATGAACCTATTTCTAAGTGCCCTTGTAGACCATTTTAAGCCTAGCCAATTACCCCATGTGAGAGTCAAACCTTGCACCTTGTGTTTGTAAGGCAAACACCTTAACCATTATGCCAGCCTCCCACCCCAGTAGTAATAATAGGGTTAATAAGGGGGGTATATGAAGGGCCAAAAGCAAGCAAGGTAGGTAGGTAGGAGGGAATCATGTTCACCATATGAATGTCTTGTAATAAAATAGAGCTTGTATAGATTGTAGTTACTTCTGCAGGAACTGGACATGTTGAATTTATATCACTTGTATTACGTTTCACTTTCATAGCAGTTTGGAGTACTTAAGCTATTGCTTCAGATGCAGTGTGCCTGCGGGCAGATTTAAGGAGATTTGTTATAATTTTGTTTCATACCTCTCAACTGTACAGATTTGTGCAGAATGCTCACATTTTTGCCTCATATTTTTGGTGCGTTCCTCCTAAAATCTGTACCTTTCTGGCAAATAGCTGAGAATTGAAGTCATTAAATAATGACTAACATTTAAGACTCCACATCCTTCAGAAAATTCATGCTAATGCAAAGCCTATTAAGTTTGTAAGGGCAATGTTTAAAATCTGTCCCTATTTGTCCCCCCATCATTTTAGGCTTTGTCCAGATTTTTTGCTCTAAGAGGTTGAGACGTATGCTGCTTATACCGTTTTCTTTTTGATATGAAGAAATGTTTTGAGCAGTATTTAGAACTAGTGCGATAGCTTGTGAGATAAATGATTGTAATGTGGGGGATAAAAGCTAGATAATGACAAATGGAAGGACAGGGAGTTTGTGTGTAGGTATGGGGACTGGTGACTAAACTTAATGAAGACATTAAAATATAGTGTAGCAAGGGGTCTGGTTTTGAAATTATTTTCTTTCTTAGGATAGTTTTAGAGGTAGTTTCAGTGGTTTAGCCAGATTTCTGTAAAATCAAGTTGGTCACGAGTCGTAGCTTGTTAAAGCAAACTCATAAAATCCCAACTCACTGAAAGTCGGAAACTGGCTTTAACATAGATTTGCAGGGCAACAAGTTCTCCCCCCTTTTTGTTCAGCCACTAAAATTGACATTAATGTGGGTTAAAATGGGGGGGGGGACAAGTAATTCAGTCTCCTCTTTTTGACTTTGTGTTAGGATTCAACCAGTAGTGTTCCTTAATCTGTAATTTGCTAAATCACTGCTCAAAATTAGTGTGTGCGTGCACGTTTACATACATATATTAAATATATGTTAATATTAAATGTGCATACGTGTATGTAACGTTAGGTCTACACACACCTTCATAAGCATGCATTTTACATGTGTGTGTTACTTTCATGTGGTAAAATACTTGAAATTTTGTGCCTGTGGAAATAGGTCAAAAGTGCATTTTGTCAAACACTTCGAGTTCTGGAGTTATTGAGTGTAGTTCAGTGAAATGTGTGAGGATAAGTTGAGTGAGAAAGGTTTGATATGGGTGGGTGTGTGCACTTCTGTTTGGTTTGCGAGTTAGGGTTAGAGCAAGAAGTAGGGAAGTGGATAGATGTAGGGTTCTGGTGTTGTACATGTCTGATGCATGTGGCATGTCTGTGTCTCTTTTGTAGTGGTAGTGTTATGGAAAGTACTCTTCTAAGGTAATGTGCAGGGTTGTATTGGGGCATGGTTAGGGTTAGCATGAATTCGTAATTGCCCCCTTGCTCGCTTCCTTAACCTTACAACATTCCTTAGAAAAACTCTTTCCATAACACTGTCTCTGTCAGGCAAATTAGATTAGAAATTAGTGGACTTTTTGTTTGACGTGTTAAAAAAGGAAACTGTTTGGTTCAGTTTTGGTTTTGACTATTTTTGATGAAGTCCGTTGTGATTAGTGTTTTATTACTTTGTGTTTGAGCATTAATGCATTTGAACATCTGAAATGTATTTGTTTGTGGCACAGCTAGCCACCTGGCAATGTAAACATAGGCTTTAGGGGTTAGCCACTGTTTGTGATACCCCCAACCCCATGTACAAAATGGGTTAAAGGAGGTTGATGCCTAAATGATGCATGACGTATACAGGCAAAGGGTAAGAAGGTTACACAGACAAACGATTCAGTAAAAGCTGCAAGAGTGACTCGGCCAAGCTAGAGTCTTTATTATGTAATACCTTAAACTTCCTGCAGTACAGGCCCTTGAGATTTATGCAGGTGACCAGTAACGACATAAGTCTCTGCTATACGGCTTCTGAATGCCTATGACTTTTTACTATTAAGTCTCTATGGATGCTTTCAGGGCAGTCAGGTTTAGGGCATTTTCTGACCTAAGTGGTTTGTTTCTGTTCTTTAGAAACACAGGGTTTGAAACGCAGCTGATACCCATAACCATATTAAATGTACAGAACATGTACAGTACGTTTACATATATTTTATACTGTGTGTGTGTTTATATATATATATATATATATATATATATATATATATATATATATCTATGTATGCACACAGTTTTTTTATATATATATAATATCTCAAAAAACTTTGCACACAAAGCCTCAGCAATTTCATAAAAAAAAAAACAGATTGCAATAATCGTTAGCACTATCATTGTTTAATCAAATGGAACTTCATCAGAGAATACAGGCATGTTAACTTCATACATTTAAATAACCCTCTAAAAAGTACAGTTTTGTACCTACCATAAATGTAGATGTTCGAGGATCTCCATTGCTGCAGTCCTGACATATGGGGTATTCCGTTGTCCACAATCGGCCCGAATACCAAAGGGCTAGAACCGGCGTCGGTCATCGGCGCCCGAGACTGACGTCAGTACGTGTCAGTACAAATGCGCATGACCGACGCCATAACCTCAGTCTTTCTTGCCTCAGACGTCCGAATGCAAAAAACACCACCCAAACCCCAACCTAAAAAGAAAAAGGGGGGAAGGAGGGATGGAAAATTGGACTGCAGCAATGGAGATCCTCGAACATCTACATTTATGGTAGGTACAAAACTGTACTATGTTCTTCGTCTCCCATTGCTGCAGTCCTGACGTATGGGTAGAATCCCAGAGCAACAGAAAAAAGGGAGGTAGGACAACTAAGTAGCATTAGGAGCTGCTAACATGCCCTGTAAGATTGCAGTGGCAAACCCAGCCCTAGACCTAGAATAAAGAGGTAAATGATAATGCTTTGTAAAGGTATGTACAGAACTCCAAGTAGCTGCCTCTAGAATGTCTTTAGTAGCTACCCCTCTCAAAAAAGCAGTAGAGGTGGCCGTAGCCCTAGTAGAATGAGGCCTGATCCCAACTGGAACC